>NC_041384.1:247430313-247477800 GCF_002162155.2 Triticum dicoccoides | reverse complement strand
GCCTGGTGGGCCGCGCGTGGCAGAGGCGGGGGCCAGTGGTCGGGCGCTGGCTTGGCGGGGCGTGGCGGCGCGGACGTGTCCGGCGGCGAGTAGGAGCGAGCTAGGGTTTTGGACCGCTGAAATATTGTGGGGGTGCACATATTTATAGGTAGGGGGAGTTTGGAGTGTCCAAATGAGGTGTAGTTTTCCCCCACACAATCGTGATCCGATGACGGAGGACATGGAGATGGTTTAGATGGGTTCTTGGGCTATTTTGGAGGGGTGTTGGGCTGTAACACACAAGAGGCCTTTGCGGTTACCCGGTTAACCGTTGGAGCATCAAACGGCCTCCAAATGGAACAAAATTTGACAGGAGGTCTACCGATGGTGTACCAAGGCCACTTGGAAAATCTTGGTCCATTTCGAGAACGTTTAACACCCGCTCACGAAAAGAGACAAGAGGGGTGCGCCCGTGCATGTGGGAGTGTCGGATTGTGAAACGGACAACGGGGAAAATGCTCGGATGCATGAGACGAACACGTATGCAAATGCGATGGACATGATGACATGATATGAAATGCATGACATGAACGAAATGCAAAACAAAGACAAAAACCCAACCACGAAGGGAAATATCATAACTTAAAGCCGAAAATGGCAAGAGTCGGAGTTACAATTATGGCAAGTTACATCCGGGGTGTTACATCGCCGGCTCCGGGTAATTCCATTCCTAGGCCTCACCGCCGTCCACCGCGTTGGTGCTCTAAGCATGATGTGCTCAACATTCAACAAATGACAGCCATCGGGATAGGGATGTACGTGGAGAGGCTGATAGTTGGGACCCCCATGGTCCATGGCCGCTCGCAAGCAATTGCCTCCTTTTTACGTGAAAAAATGATTCCTCCCACTAACATCTGGGGCGCACCGGTTCGGAGACTAACCTGTGGGCCTACTAAGTTGACGCGTATGCATGGCTTTGTCAACTTAGTCAACAAACGATTCTAGCAGCTGTGACCATTGGATTTTAATCGAATGGTCCTGCTACTTCTTCAATCGCTGCTCTTCTTGCACCAGCCACTCAAACCAGCATCGACGAGACCGCCTGCTCCTACCTCCAGTGGCCAGTTGTGCTACCGCACAGGCCTCACCACCCCACCCTACTCCACCGCTGGCCAGGCTATCCCTCTACTCACCCACAACCTTTGTTATTCTGCGGTGATGGTGGCCTCACACCGCAAGCGAACCAGTCAACCCTTGTACTCGTCTCCACGTGGGCATCCACTGCCGCGTCTTCCCTGGCTCCGCGTCGTCCCCTTCCTAAGCCTCGCTATTGTCCACCACCTTGGTGCTCTCGGTGCGGCGTGGTCAACGTGGTCAAGGAATGACTTCCATCGGAAGATTACTGTACATGGAGAGGCTGACAGCTGGGTCCACGGCTACACCAAGGAAGTGCCTCCATATTATGCGTAAAATAATTATTCCTCCACCTGACAATGGGGAACCACCGGAAGGGACTCTGTATTTTGCGAAAAAACGTTTCCCCCCTAACAGCTAGGACCTACCAGCTACATATTCGCACACAAGGAAGTGCGTCCATACTATAGGCAAAAAAAAGATTCTCCCCCTGACCGCTGGGATCCACCATCAATAATTTCGCACGCAAGGAAGTGCCTTCTTATCCTCCCTGACAATCAAGACCCGCCTGGTCGAAGCGTACGTAGAATTGTCATTCTGGTCACAAACGTGTACGTACATACTGCTCGATCGGTCTCTCTACAATGATGAACCGTGGCCGAGCAAGCAACGACACGTGTAGTAGTAGAGCCCCCAACGTAGTAGTTCAGGCAGTCCAGTCAAAACCGTGTACACGTACATATAGCCAGATGCCAAAAAATACAGCCACATAAGTACATATAGGCGGGGTCGCGAACACCTACTCACGCATATTTACGACCAGGGCTCATGTACATGCAAAGGCAACAGACGGCAGCGACATTGTCATGTTCATCGGCAGCTAACCGGCTGGGTTGGAACAGAGGAAACATCATCCTGTTCATCGGGAGCGAAGCCACATGGTCGGAACACGTCCTGTTCATCAGGAGCCAAGCCACTAGGTCAAAACACGTCATGTTCATAGGGAGCGAACCGGCTTGGACCGAACAGCCGGAACTGGGTCTGGCGTACTGCAGAATGGAAGAAAACGGCTTTCCGTTCGACCGCGTACAGTCGAAACGGGGTCCTATTCATCGGGAAAGGTCTGGCGTACCCCAGGACAGAGTAAACAACCTTTTGTTCGAGTGCCTACAGTCAAAATGGGGTGGTGTTGATCGAGAGGGGTGTGGCGTACTGCAAAACGGTGGAAACAGACTTGTGTTGGAGTGCCTACGTTCGAAACAGGGTCCTGTTCATCGGGAGGGGCGTGGCATACCACAAAACAGGACTCCACGGGCTATTGTTCATCCACCGTGTACTGCCTCACTCCAGCCTCCACCTGCTATTGTTCATCCACCGTCGATTTCCTCCAGCCTCCACCTGCTATTGTTCGTCCACCATCAACTTCACCCAGCCTCCACCAGCTATTGTTCATGCATGGGGTCCTGTTCATCCAGCCTCCACTGGCTACTATTCAACCAGCTCTCCATAGGGTCCTATTCATCAACCATCCATCGGCTACTGTTCATGGAGCCTCCACAGGGTCCTGTTCATCCACCCTCCACCGGCCTCCTCGACCGGGGTACTGTTCATCTCGCGGCAACGGCCTACTACTACCACGGGGTCTTGTTCATCCAACCCCCACCGGGAACTATTCACCCAACCCCCAACAATGGTCACTGTTCATCAAGATGCAGTAGGTTCAGTCGGCTTGAGTTAGCAGCAGTAGCGAAGAAATCCCTTGATCGGGTTTAGCTAACAACCAGGGATCGATAGATTGCTCGGGTTCAGTAACCCGTAGCCAGTGCAATCGCTCGGGTTCAGTAAGCGAACGCCCCGCTCGGGTTTAGTTAGAGCCCAACGCCTCGCACCCATGCGCGTACGTGTACGAGAGAAATGTGCAATCCCTCCGTGCATCACTCGGCCCCGACCACCCACTGTAAGAGGAAACTCCCTGATATTTTCCTCGCCCTCACTTCTACCATGGTTTTTTCCATCATGGACGACCCAAAGAATGTCATGCAACTGCGTCTCCGACCCGCCAAGGACAAAAAGCGCATTTTCCGTCATGATTTTTTGTCATAGAAGTAGGATCCCACCACATCTATGATGATACTAGGTTTTGTCATAATTATCGTCGTAGAAGTGTCATAAGCACGACAGGAAAAAAAATCGTTCAGCCCAAAATGTCATGGATGTGTCTTCTTTTTATTGTGCGAGGCGGTTACTCCAGAGTTGGTAGGTGCCCTTGAGCTCATTGTATGTTTTTGCAGCGCTCTCAAGTAAAGCCTTCTCGTCCCGGAGGTCCTTCGACAAAATCATCTTCCATTCTTCGGCATCATCGAGGGACTTTTCAAGCCAGCCACCATCAGCTTGTGCTCGTCAATGGTGTCCTTAGACATGGTGAGCTGTTGGTTCTTGGCAGACATTGAGGTTTGTAGCTCCGCATAGGCACGATCCATCTTTTCTTTGTATGCTTTGAGCACCACGACCTCCCTTTGTTTGTTGATGAATTCTTGCTCGAGCTTCTTCACCTTGCCCTCTTGTTTATTCTTAGCAGCCTCTGCGGCTGCAGCAGCATCGACGGCTGCAGCAGCATCGACGCCTTCCTGGATCTTGCCAACCTGGTCCGCAACTTGAGGTTTGATTGCCTCTTTGTGCTTTTGATAGAGCTCTGGGGACTGCCGTGCAAGGAGGGCTTGGACTTCTTCATACTTGCCATGGAGTTTTTCGGCAAGCGCCTCACGAGCTGCAAGCTCTTCTTCATAAGCATTGAGACTAGTCTCGCGCTCCTTTAACTTGGCATCCTCTGCCGCTATCCTTTGTGTAGCTTCCTCTTGCAACTTGTTGGCCCCAGCCATCTTCAGGATAAGCTTGTTCCACTCAATGGTGAGCCGCTTTTGGCGGTCCGTTGGGTCTAGGAGGCTTTTAGCAAACTAGATATGTGTCTCTTCCAAGCTCTTCTGGAACTCTTTTTCTGCCATGCCAATAACGGCTACTGTGGAGTCCAAGCTCTACGTACGGCTATGGTAGTGTGCTTGCAGCTTCTGGAGGTTCTCGCTCATGGCCCAACTAATTGTGAGCTACGTTGGGATTTCCCCGAAAAGGAGAGGATGTTGTAGGACAATAGAGATAAGTATTTCCCTTAGTTAAGAACCAAGGTTATTAGTCCAGTAGGAGAACCAAGCAATACCTCATTAGCAGTACCTACACACAAAATAGCAAATACTTGCACTAAATGCAAACAAGGGGTTGTCAATCCCTTGGCGATTAATTGCAAGGATCAAATCTCGTAGATAGATAAATAAAACACAAAATAAAATAAAGTAAATAAAATTACAGCAAGGTAATTTGGATTCTAATATATGAAAAAATAGACCCGGCAGCCATAGTTTTCAATAGAGGCTTCTCTCTTGAAGATACCATATGGTGGGTAAACAAATTACTGTTGGCAATTGATAGAAAAGTGAATAATCATGCCGATATCCAACCCAATTATCATGTATATAGACATCATGTCCGTGTCAAGTAGACCGGCTCCTGCCTGCATCTACTACTATTACTCCACACATCGACCGCTATCCAGTATGCATGTAGAGTATTAAGTTCATAAAGAACAGAGTAACACCTTAAGCAAGATAACATGATGTAGACAAAGTAAACTCAAGCAATATGAATAAACCCCATTCTATTACCCTTAATGGCAGCAATAAAATACGTGTCTTGTCCCTTTCTGTCACCGGGATATATATCACCGCAAGATTGAACCCATCACAAAGTACCTCTCCCATTGCAAGAAAAATCAATCTAGTTGGCCAAACAAAATCAATAGATCAGAGAGAAATACAAAAATATAATTATCATGCATAAAAGAGTTCAAAGAAGACTCTAATAATATTCATGGAATCTGATCATAAACTCACAATTCATCGGATCCCAACAAACACACCGCAAAAAGTGATTACATCGAATAGATCTCCAAGTACATCAAGGAGAACATTGTATTGAAGATTAAAGAGAGAGAAGAATCCATCTATCTACTAGCTATGGACCCATAGGTCTGTGGTAAACTACTCACACACTTCTGCAGGATGCTGCTAACGCGACACTACAATCAGAGACCCTTTGATGAAACTGTGTGCGATGCATTAAACCCAAATAGTGATGTAAAAACGGTCAAAAAAGTTGCAAAATGTTTGTGATGGCGGATACAACAAACACGGTTCAGATTTTAGTTTCGTGTGCGATGCGGGGCATATGGTACAGTTCAATGAAGTGTTTGTGATGAGATAGAACAACAGAAGCGGGCAACTAGATGAAGGTATGTGCGATATACGACATACAGTTCACTCAAATAAACTGTTGATGAGGCGGAACAATAGAAACGGGCAACCAGATGAAGGTGTGCGTGATATACGGCATATAGTTCACTCGGATGAACTGTTTGTGATGAGGCGAAACAATGGAAACGGGCAGCTAGATGAAGGTGTGTGTGATATACAGCATAAATTTAATTTGGATGAACTGTTTGTGATTAGGCAACACAAAAGAAAATGTCGGCCAGATCAAGGTGTGTGCGATAGAGGGCAAATAGTTCACTCGGACGAACTATTTGCATTGAGCCAAGATAACAGAAACGGTTCAACTTAACAAGATGTGTGTGATATGCGACAAACAGGTTTTTAACCAGAAATGTGTGCGAAGACCGATAATAACACATATGATTGCTGCTAATAAGACGTGTGTGTTGTGCAATGTGATTGCATACAGAACAACAACAACAACAATATATATATAGAGAGAGAGAGCTGGACTATTATGTTACCAGTAACATAATATTATTCTGTTATCACTGGGCTCTATAAGGACGCGACCAGCTACACCGTATAAACTCCCCGAGCCATCCTGAACCTAACCCACCTCCTTCCGCCGGAGGCAGCTGTCGTGGGCGAGCGAGCGACGGCGTCAGCCGGAGCGAGGGAGCCCGCGGCGCCGTGACTGGCCGCCGACGGAGCCCATCGAACTGAACCTCCCCGCGGCCCACCACTTCTTCCACCTTCCTTCTTCTGCAGCGAGTGGATCGGCTGCACCGACCACCGGCCTCACCATCGCGCCGCCGCCCAGCGTGCCGCCGCCCCAGCCACCGGCCCCCCACCGCGCCACCACCTCCCTCCCTACGCGCCGCCGCTTCGCTCCCCGCACGCAGCGCCGCCCGGCCTCATCCTCCCTGCCCCCGCCTCCTCCCCTTCGCCAGTGTGCCTCCACCTCCCGGCCGCTGGCATGGCTCCACCTCCTCGTCCCGGCTGGCCAGGTGATGTGCGCGTATCAGTTCGCGCGAGGCCCGGCCGCCAGGCACCCTTTCGCCATCTCGCGCGACGCCATGGGTAAAGCCAGAGATGGAGCTATTCCAGCACCGGCACCTGTGATGTCAGTCCACTAACGTGCTTGGCGCCATCCACAACTCCATCACGCTCGAGCTTATGCTCCAGATCATCTTCCCCAATGTTCCGGCCACGGTTCCCCATTGCCAACACGAGATCCCAACCACTTCTTCTGTAAAAACTGTAGTTATCTGGTTAGCAGTCCTCATTTTCTTAATTCTGCAATTCTTTAGTTCACCATTGCTTAATTGCCAAGTGTACGGATACGTTCTTGGTTTGTTTTAAGTCTGGTGAGTGATTCCGTTCTTCGAGTTGTTGACCATGTTGTATCTGTTCCAGTCGGATTAGCTCCTTCACCGGTTTCTGAAGATGGGAAGTTCAGAGTTTGAGCAAGCGAAGGTATCTCCTAACCTGAAATAGCTCCTCCCATTTCTTTGGCTTCTCCTTAATCTTATTATGGTTTTAAATTTTTGTTTAGTTGTTTCCTTGGATGATTCGCTAATTAAGATGCCCCTGATTACTTCAATCCTTTGTATGTCTTGAGCAAGCAAAACTGGCCTGACATGGTTGTTGTTGCTTCAGGCACACTTGCACGTCGACTGTGCTCAGCCACCAGCAATAACTTGGCAGAGGGAATTCGATGATGAAGGCAAGAAGGTTGCTATGCTTAGCATGACCACTGATATCTTCACAGTTGTAAGCAAGCATGTCAACATGGACTGGACCTTCCTAAATTTTGCATTTAGAACCAAGGATGCATGCTACCTTTGCTACATAAACACTGACCATGGTTATGGTTGTGCTGCAGATACCATTGATTTTTAAAATGCTTCGATTACACGTCGAAGGAATCGCGAAAAACCAAGTGAGTTGCTTTTCTGTCATTGAACATTCAGCTAACTTGTCAACCAGCATGCACATGTACTTGAAATACCAGTGCAAATTACTCTGCCTAGTCAGTACTCAGTAGCCAGTGAAATTGTTGAACAATTATTATCTTGTTTCCCAAAGGTTGCCGTCTATGATCCGCTCAGGAAATGGATGAACAACTGCTACCGCGGGGTACCCCTTGGCGGACTAGGGTAAGTTCTTACGATGTTTCCGGTCCTGATTTTCCTCTGAGACATGCCATGGTTGTGTTGTGACATTCATGCATGGCTCTGCAGCTGACTGAACTTCAGATGACGGTTTTATTCAAAGTGCATTCTCTTATTCTTCTTTTCAGTTCAAGAAGCATAGGGAGAAGCTACCGAGGGAACTTTCAGCAGTTTCAAATATTCCCCAGGTTCTATGAAGAGAAGCATGTCCTTGCCAACCAGTTCTCAGTAATAATAAATTTACACTTGCTTTCATGAGTTGCGGTGCCCAATTTATGGTGGAAAAACGTCTTATATTATACACTATTTTCTCATGTCTAGGCATTCGTTTCGCATCCTGGCGGGAAGAGCTACTCGACGGTCTTGAAACTGGTATGCTGCTATTTTTGTCAGGCTCGCCTTTTTGATGCGCAAAATGATGAGGGATAAAGCTCTGGTATGCTGCTATTCCTTGCTTGTGTTTGTTACGGTGCCGTGTTACTTGTAGTAACAGCTGGTCTCATGCATTCTCAACCATATGTTAACAGGTCAGGAGACTTTTTTGCATGCGAGGCAATGGGTTCTGCAACAACAAGTTTTGATTATATTGATACCTAATAATAGCATGTGCTCATTTTTAAATTGAAATAAAAAGAGTCTCTCAAATAATAAATGGGCTCTCTAATAATAAGTTCTAAGGAAATAAATATAGAAGTTCATATTTCAAAACAAATGAAGTATTTTGGAAGTAAAATAAACTATTTCAAAGTACACAAATTATATTTAGGTATCTTTGTGTACTTCAACGTTACAGTACATGAACTTGTTCTTTTTATGTGAACTTGTACATTTGCCCATCCGTCAAATAGTTCCATCTTGTTCATGAGTTCTTTTGACCGAGAGCTAGTAAGATCAAACATGAATTTACATCAGTTCAAAAAACAGACTGTTTAGATTAAGACCAGAAACAAGAAAAGATGTACAAAAAGAAAATTAAAAACTTTTTCATTTGGACCTATATAAGAAAACAATTTGCCGATCACTGTGAATTTAAATAAAAACTTGGAAAGTTTGAAAAAAATCACATAGAAAGTTCGAACTCCAAAACCTGGCAAGTTCATGGTAAAAACAAAAAAAAGACAGAAAAGGTACAATTTATTTTCAGTGTACCTATAATGTCCAATTTTTCTTTCAGCTCAATTCCTAGATTTCATTCACTTCAATTCTTATGTAGGTACTTGGTGGTGGCATTGCTTCACTTCCCTTGGTATGCTCTCTTCGCCCAAGTTCCGAGAATCAAGAAAAAAAATACTAGTGCTTGCATGAATATGAGCAAAAAAAACCACAAAGGCCTTTGCGTAGAAACATCACCTCCACACCACCTCCATTCATGCGTAGTACATGCTTCTCCTGCCGCCCCACCACCTGGATCCAACGAGGCTGCGTCACACTGGCCCCGGATCCGCCCGCTTCCAATGAGGCTGCGTCACCCGCCGGCGCACCTCTGCCTCGCCGTGGGCAGTGGATGCTCCTCCACAGCTCAACCTCCTGGTAGCGGGTAGTTCGATGCTCCCTGTCGCGCTACGAGCAGCGCTCCCTTGAGCTCCACAAGAAATTCTTTCCGGCTGCGTCTGCACCTCTGAAAAGGTACTAATTCAAACACTGAAGCTGGTTCTTCAAACGATTAAACTGAAATTATTACTTCAACTACTGTTATTAAGTTCACACACTCAAAGGAGGGATTATTGTTTCTTATTGGAGAAGGCCTGGTGTTTAGTTGGTGTCTGTGTGGTACCTACACCAGCATTTTCCATCAAGACCTCTAGAAAGAGAGATCATCTCAAGGTGAAAATACGAAATCCTTTTACTGCTCTCTTTATTGTCTCACTCGATTCATATTATTATATGTACACAAAGCCATGTCATCCTGAATTTGTTACACCGGTGCGGGAGCAAAAAACAGATGCACAAGTTCATCTTTTGTGACACTCAGTTCAAATTCTAATTTTAGTTCAGTGCAATTCTTATTTTCTGTTTAGTTCATTTTCTTATTTTAGTATGGTGCCTTATTGAGTTTCTACTCTTCTGAATTTTGGTTACCACACCCCTGTCTGGTGGTTCAGATATTCATTTTTGAGAAGTACTGAGAATAAAAATTAAAAGCTCGTCCATCAAAAGGTTCACATAGCATTATACTGTTTCACATGGTATTGTCCAGTAAGTACATAAGTCATGCTCTTATTTGCAGATCATGCAAGTTCAACTATATAACCGCATGCATTTCTCCCTTAGTCCGACTATTGTTGCTACTTAAAATCACAAAATTTGATTCAGCCAGTAAGTTGGTGCTAGTGGATCAAGTCCAGATCAACTATTTTTATGTTGGTTGTTACAATATTGTTTGAGTGAAGAACTGCATGGAAGTATAGCATAATATAGGAGCTTTGATTTACAAAAAAATAAGGCACCACCACCAGCCCGTCCACCATGGTTGCTGGCAGCCGTCCAAGTTGAGCGCTGATGGTAGTCATGTGCGTGCATCAACGGCACTCTCTCACTGTCGCCGCCTAGCCCACACCCGCAGCCATCCACCTCACAGCCGCGAGGCACCTCCCGGACATCACCGCCAAGAGCCTCTCTCTGCCACCACGCCTGGTAGTTGAACTTACACGGGATGACCTGTGACCAACTGCCCCGCCTCTACAAGCTTCTTGGGGATGACTTGGTAGTCGCTGGGATTCCCTGCAGTCGCCAAAGCGCGGCGTGCTCATGATCTCCGCATCCATCAGCTCCACTTCACCAGAGCAATCAGTCCAGAGGAGGAGGTGTAGCCAGTCCACCCGATCTCCAACGTCTTATTCCACCTACAAAAAAATTCTTTTTGAGTTCTATTCTTCGTCACAGGTTCACCGCTATTACCTCAGTTCAAAAGTGCCAAAGAGTTTAGTTTAGACTATACTAAATGTCCATATTGTAGATAATATTTGCATTGTCTTAAATTTCTGGAAATAAGCTTCAGTACAAGAAAAATGGGTCAGTCAGTTCATCCATATCCACACCCCGTCGACGTGCGGCGGCAGGAAACATTTCCAGGTTGTTTTCTTTCTCTCTTTGCTTAGAACAAAAGTGCACAAATGCCTAGCAGAAATAGAACTTGTTCGTATAAATGGGTAGGTTCATGAAAATTTGTATTAGTAGTTCGGTGAAAGGATTCACATTAGTTCAAAACATTTTTGAATGTTCAGTAAATGTTCAAATAGACCAGAGGCTTTCACCTCATTCGAAAAGCCTAAAGAAACAGTACAATGATAGAAATAAATCAGTTCAAAAAAACATGCTGGAGGTTTGTCGAAATCACAGAAAAACATCAGTTCAATTTTTCTGTACCATCGCTTTTATTGCTAAATGTTTTAGTCACTTGTTTTCTTGATGACATCAGGTATTGCTTAAATACTTCGATCTTGTGCCGCTGGTACTAGTGTGGATGGGTAGCAAGTTCAACTACCAATGCACACCAAGTTCAGGCATGTTGCATGTTTCCCACACGTTCCTAGAAGTTGTTCTAGGATTGGAAAGCTAGCAGCAACACTCTTGTTTTCACTATTTAAGTTCACCTCAATTTCTATTTAAGTTCTGTTCATAGGAGTGCTTGTAATCAATTAGTTTGGTTTTACTTACATTCCATGAATTTCTAGTAGCCTGATAGATTTGGTAGTGACATGATCTCCCTCTCCACCACTCAAGGATATACGATGTCCTAGTCCAGCCCCATGGCATACATTAACTTAGTTGTTATAGCAAAAAACAGTACAAAACTCTTTTTATTTTTATTTTTGAACTTATGATGTTACTGTACATTAACTTGGTTGTTATTTTTGCATGGAATTGTACATTGCCTTGTTAGGTTGTGCGTCTACTACTCAAAAGTCTGCAATAGTTGAACGAAAATTTAATTTTTGTTAGTTTGTTGTCATGGACAGTACAGGTGCACATTGTTGTGTAGTACATGTGTCCATTGATGTGTTTGAATCCCTTCCGTCCACTTTGATTCCTACAGGTGGTTCAAATGTGTCGAGTGGCAGCATCGCTTGATCCCTAGTGGTTGCCCGCGCAAGGAGGATACAGGGACGCTACAGTGGTGGAGGAGTCAGTACATGTAGTAGCTATCTCAAGAAAAGGTATTGTCCTGTAGCTCTGGTCTTACCTAGTATGGATAACATTTTTATGGAAAACTTGCTATTTCCCTGGTGCGCTAACATGATGTGTTGGAATATCAGCCAGCGGCCTGCTCTGGCCATGCCGCACCACCACTGGCACGTCCACCATGGTTGCTGGCAGCCGTCCAAGTTGAGCGCTGATGGGAGTCCTTAGCATGCTTCAACGACACTCTCTCATATCAATCTCTCTCTTTCTTTGCTCCTGCTATTAAAATGTGTAGATGTGCTGCTTTGCTAATTGAGTAGTTGGGAAGATGTGAAAAGAACATGCTCTCTAGGTGTGTGATTATTCCTGTGAGAACAAATGTATTTAAATGTTTATTTTGTGCTTCAGCTTATGCTTTTGGGCAGTACAAATACATCTTCAAAAATAAGTAAAGATGTGGTCTTATAGAACTCTAATTGTTGTTGGATGCTATTCCAAATGCCAATGATCATGCAAAACGGTTATTGCTAGAATCTAGATGATATGTAATGTGGTTACCATAGTTTCACCCTACGCATGATGAGCTTGTTGTCTCTATACATCTAGCATCGGAGTATCTCCCCTTGCTGCACACACATGCCCGCGATTGAGCTAGTGTTGTTTGTGATTGCTGGTCGTGACTCTTACATTGTCACTGGAAAAATAATTTGTTCTGTAACTCTGTACTGATGGGACCTTCAGCATATATGGTGTTTAGAATTTGTTTGTAACTCTGTACTACCGGGACCTTCAGCATATATGGTGATCTCAGTATTCTAATCTGTAGGCCAAAAATGGTGAACATTTAAACATCAGTTCGACTTAATAAAACTGAGAAGTCCTACTTTTGGTAAATAGCTAAACCTGGGTACAACAAAGTTCTACCATTAGTCATGGGGATTATCCGTTAATGTGTACTATGTTTTTTTGTCAATTTATGTGCTTTTTGTTTGTCAGGCCATGTGCAAGTTTGTTATCGGTTCATGTGTATGTGTGTTGGTAACCACTGCTATTGCTGCTAGGTACCGATCTGACCATGTATATGTTATTCATGTACATGTATTATATGTGTGAAATTTTTTCTATATATGATGAGATGATTGCTACTTGAAAGAAGGTATAGGTACATGACAGCTTGATGTGCATGCAAGAATAAAAAATGGTTTGAATCAAAAATATTGATCAGTATGAATTAAAAACAATGATCAGTTTGAAAAATAAAAGATGGTTAGGTTTTGGTATTCTGTAACGTTGACGTCCAAGAGTTAACATCCAAGAAAACATCCAAGTTCTGCAACTGATCCGTCCAGATGGGACAAGGAGGTCAATCCAGCAGGCGCATCTCAAGTGTCATGTTAGTGCGCCACCCACCCGTCGCCATGCCTCTCCGCCGCATGTCATGTCATGCCGCCTTGCCATCAACCACCGTTGTGGCTCAGCCCTGTAGTGCTTCCACGATCACCACACACAGCTTCCTTCTATCGTTGTCCTCGCCCTGCTCTCCTAAATATTGGCATTGCAAAAACACAGCAAGTTCACAATTAAAAAAGTTGTAAGTTCAACAGGACGTCCCAGATAAGTTTGAGAAAAAAGCTCAAACAAAATGAAACCCAATGAAAAATCAAATGGTAAAAGTTCAAGTCGCAAAACAAGAGAAGTCCAAAACATCTTGCAGAGTAAAAAAACACACACGAAATTATTTCCTTTTGAAAAAATATCATTCAGTTCAACGATATAAACCATGCAAGTTCGGGGACTATGATACCCAAAAAACAGAGTGAAGTCTAGTATGTGAAAACATGCTCAGTACAAAACCATACGAACATCAGTGCAAGTACTCTTTTAACGGAACCATTCAAAATTACTCTGAAAAATATCTCAGTACAAACACACGCATAGATAAGTACGAGTACTCTTTTTTCGGACAGAAAAACAACACGATGAGTCTCACCGTATTTCAAAATTACTCTTAAAAGATGGGAGCAAGTACAAAATCATAAAGACATCCGTTCAAAGTATTCTTTTTTCGGAACCATTCAAAACTACTCTGTGAAAAATACCTCAGTACAAACATAGACATAGATCAGTACGAGTACTCTGTTTTTTAGACACGAAAAAACAACATAATGGGTTTCACCTTATTCAAAATTACTTTTAAACGGTTTCGAAGTAGAGAAAATGTTCAACATGACTAAGCTTCACATTTTCGATAGATATCCAACGGTATATTATTTGCCCCATTTCGACAAACTTTAAAAAAAAACCGTGTTCAAAGCCAATTTTAACCATATTTGAATTCGTATTTAAACCGTAAGGAATTACAAAAAAACTTCCTATACGCAAAGGTTGCGCATTTTTCATAGCTTTCCAACGCCGTATCATTTTCGTCAATCCGCAAACCGTTTGCAAAAAATAGTGAAAAAACATTTTGCCCCAAATTTCACTGTTTTTAAAATTACTTTTAAATCATATAGAATTTAAAAAATAGTAGATATATGGAAGATGCGGATTTTCACAAGCTTTCCAATGCCATCTCATTTGCTCAATTCCGACAAACCGTTTGAAAATTAAGTCAAAATACGATTCACGTTTTCTGTTTTGAAAAAAACGATTTTTTCAAAACTGCTCTTAAATCATATTTTTTTGCAAAAACAAATTATAAGATTGTAATGTGGATGTCGAGAGCTTTCCAACGATATATTACACGCCCCGTTTCGACAAAAAAAATTGGAAAAAAATTTGAACTAAAGAAGACGATTTTTAACACCAACAGAAAGCATCAGTTCAACCGCTTGAATTCATCAGTTCAAGTAGGGTAACAGAATAATATTCTATTACGCATAACAGAATAGCCCAGATGTGTGTGTGTGTGTCTATATATATATATATATATATATATATATATATATATATATATATATATATATATATATATATATATATATATATATATATATATATATATAGCCGGTCTATTCTGCTAATATTAGCAGAATAACTCTTCTGATAACACTTCCGAACTGCATGCTCAACGCAAGTGCACGTCATTATTTGAACCAAGTGTGCTACAGTACTCATGCAAGTGAACTTACCGTCACAAAAAAACTGCACGTCGTTTTTTTCTGGTACTGTTTTCGCTCTAGTTTTTTAACCGTTTATCGGAACGAGGCATATAATATACCGTTGGAAAGCTATGGATTAGGCGCAACTTTGACATGTTTAAGAGCAGTTTTGAAAATGGTGCGGCCCACAACGAGTGACAGCGAGCGTTTTTTCATGTTTTTTTTCTAAACTGCTCGTCGGAATGAAGCAAATGATACACCGTTGGATAGATATCATCGAGACGCATCTTTTTCATATCTATTTTTTCTCTAATTTTTTACGGTTTAAGAGCAGTTTTAAATTTACTAAATCATGAAATTCTGTTTTTCAAATTTTCGGTACTATTTTCGCTCTAGTTTTCTAACCATTTGTTGAAATGAGGTGTATGATGCGCCGTTGGAAAGCTACGGACGAGGCGCAACTTTCCTATGTTGAAATATTTTTTAGATTCCTTACGGTTTTTAGTTAATTTCGAAAATTGTGTGGTTGACGACGAGAGACAGCGGCCATTTTTCACGAAATTTTTACAAACCGCTGGTCGAAATGATTCAAATTGTATGCCATTGGAAAGATATCGATGAGGCGCAACTTTTTCATGTAGAACACTCTCTCCGATTCCGTACGGTTTAGGAGCAATTTTGATTTTAATGAAATGCGGACACTCTGTTTTTTCGCGACACCAAAATCGTCGTATGTGCTGCATCACACAGAAAACCGCACTTCTTTAGACTAAAAACTGCACTTCGTCGGACAAACAAGTCCACTGCATGATTTCTTTTTTGTGGGACGTAAATTTTCCTAAACGAGGTGGAGTGCACTTCATGCCGAGTGTTGGTGAACCGCAATACTATGAAAAGTGAACCCGAAGACTATCGTAAACGGGCCGTACTGAAATAGAAAACCGCACTTATTTAGACTAAAAACCGCACTTCAGTGGGCACACAAGTGCACTGCATGATTTGTTTTTTGTGGGACGTAAATTTTCTTAAACGAGATGGAGTGCACTTCATGTCGATTGTTGATGAACCGCAATACTATGAAAAGTGAACCTCGAGACTACCGTAAACGAGCCGTACTGCATCAGACAGAGAACCACACTTATTTAGACTAAAAATCGCACTTCATTGGACAGACAAGTGCACTGCATGATTTTTTTTATGGGACATAAATTTTCCCAAACGAGGTGGTGTGCACTTCATGTCAAGCGTTGGTGAACCGCAATATTATGAAAAGTGAACCACAAGACTACCGTAAACGGGCCACGACACTACCAAAAGTGAACCGCTTGAGTTTTTCCAAACTTAATATTTTCTACGAGCGTAGGCCGAACAAGTGGACCGCATGGACTGAGTGAGTGAACTACTTCTAATAAGAAGCGAACTTCTTTGAAATGTTTATGTTTTCTGCTTACCAAGTGAACCACGAAGGAGTTTAATAGCGAACTACGTGAGAGAACAAAGTGAGCTTCATAATCCATTCATTATTTTTACACAACCACACTCACATTAGTCAACCGCATTAGGTTTTAATGTTTCAAAATGTGCATTGTTGTTGCACTCTGTTTGAACGTCTTTTTTCCATATCCCTTTGAAAAATACCAAAAGGTAAAGTGATCCGTTAAATACGACGAGATCAACGGCATATTGTTTTTTCTTCATTGTCTATGTTGTTGTCCTTTTTCTACGTGCAAGAAAAAAACTTCAAACAAGTGAACCATTATGATAGGAATAAGCGACCCGTCTGCATGAGTCCGTGAGTCCAAAAACAAAAAGCAAAAGGCGATGTCTGCATTTAAAAAAAACTGAAATATATTGCAGTGCACTTCAGTTTGCTTTGCACAGCAAACTGAACGGCAGTTAAACATCCACGGGGGCTGAACCATGCCCCGGCGGCGCGCTAGCATTACAAAAATGAACTACACCAACATATACACCCCATCATTTTAGTACTGCACATACGCACTCACTGCAAAACTGAACGCCAGAAAAAAAATTAACCACGACGGTCTCTGAACCGAATTGCTCTCTCCTCCGGCAGCTGCAGAACCTCCTGCCCACACCAAGTGAAATACATGCCCACAAGCATCCACACTGCAGCGTCGCATGCCTTAAACCGAACCCCCACACGCCGGGGAACTGCACCGACGACCACAACTAACCTGCAACGATATTTTATCTACACTCCTAGCTGCCGTGCCCGCGAACTACAAGAATCAAGCAAGGGAGGTGAGGAGCGGCGGTGCTCACACTGCCCTCCAAGCTGCCGTGCTGCTCACTCCCGCCGCCCCAGGCTCTATCTGTCGACCAGAGAGGATGCGGTGGGTGGGCAGAGCTAATGGCTCAAAGCGTCGGCCTCCTCGGTGTCCAGAGGCGCGGCATCGGTAGACCTCCATCCGGGAGGGGCGGCACCGTCGAGGGACGCCGGAGTTGGTGGGGACGGCGATGGGGCAGAAGTGGTGCGGGCTGGAGCCAGCGACCGGGCTATGCGGCCTGCAAGGAAGTAGATGGTCGGGGAGGTGCCGGTGGGGTGCGGTGGGCCGGGCGGCTGACGAGACCCGAAGGTCTGCGGCGGCGGCTCATGTGCAGGGGACGACGGCTGGACGTAGGTGGTGCGGGCCAGGGCGACAGAGGTAGGTGGCGATGCGGGTCGAGGGAGGCCCGGATCTCGTCGCTGGCTCACCGGAGGAGGATGCCGAGGTGGCGGGCTCCCGGCAACACATCCGGTCCGGCAAATCCTCCAAGCGCGCCTCCCGGCGACAGATCCGGGGCGGGCGGAGTGGCTCGCGTCGCCTCGCTGGGGAGGCCAGCAGGGCCCTAGGGTGTTAGGGGGGTGCGGCGCTGGCTGGCAGGGAAGAATGGTGGTGTAGGCGGAGGGGATCGAGGGGGTGGGAGAGGGAAGAGGCGTGGAGGCGTGGAGGCAAGTGCTTGCGTGGGTGGGTGGGCTGGGGTTGACCTGATTGCGATGAGGTGTTAGCAGAATAAGAAAACTATTACATGTAGTAACATGGTTGCATAACCAATTAAACATCCAATTAAATAGGTGGCTATTACACACATGATATTTACACACATCAAAGTAAACTATTACATGCATAATTACATAGGTGGCTACTACACACATGACATTTCCATACATCAAAGTAAACTATATATTACATGCATAATTAACTAGGATAAACGATCATCTGATTATCATCTACTTCTTGTGACGCTTGCCGCTACTTCTCTTCTTGTGGCTCGATCCGGCCTCGTTGATTTTGGGAATGAGGCACTTCCTCATGTCAACTATCCGCCTGTGCATCTCGTAGCATGTGTACACGCTCTTGGCCGTGAACCTGAGGTGAGGTTCATCCAGTTTCCACATCCAGGCCCCGTGCCAGGATACACTGTTCTGTTGGATCCTACATCATCTTTTTGTAGTAGGGGTTGATGATGGCTGAGGTGAGTTTAACTAGGGTGTCCTTCTTCGTGCTGCCCCAGACCCAGTAGTGGTCTTGGATTTCAACAAGGTTCTTGCAGGCCAAGCCCGTAACATGAGCGCTTTTACATCGTTGGAGGTTTCCACCATAGTGAACTTGTGGTTGGTGCTGTTGACAAACTTGGCGAAACGGTCACAAGGCTCTGTGTCCATGCAGTAGTGGTAGATGAAGACATGATGGCGCACACATAACTGGGGGACGACAACCTTCTGATCTTTGCAGGGATGACCACCGGTGTACTGGAGGTCGATGCCGACCACCTTGTACTTGTCTCGAGCAAGCAACTACTCCACGATGTTGATGTAGTCCTCCACCACGGCCGGGTCGATGGTGTACACCACCGAGAGATCCGTATCCCTCGCATGGGTCTTCACTTTATGCTTGCCGAACTCCATAGGAGCGCCGCTATATATCATCTCTGTATGTGTCTCGTCGTCGGTGTTGTCGGCGTCCTAGGAACGGGGGTGCCCAGACTTGCCTGCCTGCGGCCCGTGGCGTGGCTCCATCAACGGCCCAGTATGGCCCATCTTCAGCAGCAACAACTCAAGACCCTCGCGAGGGACCAAGCCCCACGAGGCGGACGACACCAAGACCTCCTTGGGGGCAGCCTCACTAGGTTGGCTCTCGAGGAGCAGAGATATCTATGCAAGGGGCACCTCGCGAGGTTCACGTGACGTGAGCCATGACGACCAAGGTCACGCGGGCACCAGCGGGCATAGTGTACCGGTTTCCTCTTTGGTGCTAAGGAGGCAAGCGCAGGCGATGAGTCCCGAGGCATCAGGCAAAGGTTTCCATATTGGTGCAACAAGACCAAGACCGGCAGGATGGCATGATGGAGCTCATCGCGGAGCCCACATCAGCGTCACCCCGAGAGCCTTTGGCAGGCGAAGACTACTTTTATCAAGATAGCTTGTACTAGCTGCCCCCCTTCAAACTTGGCTGCCGTGGGATCCCTTCCCGCCTAAACCTTTGGGAAGAGGACCAAGGCCACTATAAATAGGACCTAGCCACCACCATAGGAAGGGAGACAAAGATGGATCATTCAGGCCACCCTCACACTCACCAGTTCATCGAGCTCAAGAACACCTCACCTCCTGAGGTTGTTCATCCACTGTATTAGTTCATCCTCAGCCCCCTAAGGCAATCCACCACACACTGGAGTAGGGTATTACACCATGAGGTGGCCCGAACTAGTATAAACCCCTGTGTCTCTTGTTCTATGGGTTCGTCAAGCTAGGCCGTGGAATCATCGAGTGTGCGAGCTGGGGAGAGTGTGTTCTTCGTGTGCACCCCAGAGTTCGAACCTCTCAAGGGCTTGTCGGAACCCATAATCCGACATTTGGCGCGCCAGGTAGGGGTGCGCTGAAACCTCTCTTCCGCCGATCGACGCCCCACTGCTCCACCGCTTCCATGGCTGATGCTCGTCGAGCCCGTGCTGAGCACCGAGCCGCTTTCAGTGCTCACGCCGCCCAGATGGTGCAGGTTGGCGGGCCTCCCCAACGCTCTCCATCACCTGCTGCCAATGCCGCCACCGGCCCCGCGGGGAACGAGCAGCAAGCCTCATCGCTACACCCCTCTGTGCGGCGGGACAGACGCACCGCCACCCTGTCATTGACTCCGGCCGGCTCGTCGTCCCACGCTTGCCGCAGGCCCGCGGACGCGCAGGCTGCACTGCTCATGGCATGTGAGCTCCTGCGCTACCGCCCCATCGATGACCTCCACGAGGATTGACTAGACCGCATCGTCGAGCTCGTCGGCGCTGCTAGGGGCTCTCCTGCACCGTCCCTCCCACTGCCTCGTCCGCCTCCTGCTGCGGGCGGCGCGGCCCATGGAGCACCTCCGCCACCTCCGCATTAAGACATCGCCCTCGCACCAAGACGCGTGGCCCTGCGGCGCAACCCACCACGCAGGGTGCCCACGCATGAAGAATGAAGCTGCCAGGAAATCACACAGCCGCAAGAAGATGCTCCTGCGCTACCAGCACCACAACATCAAGACCACGCGCCGCCTGCGGCGGTGGCGCGTGGATACCAAGACCAGGCTCCACTTCCACGACGGGCTCCAGTGACCACAGCGTGCTACCGCGCCTTCACCCCCGAGCTGCGCAACGTTGTCTAGCCCGGCAAGTTCAAGCCCGACCTGCCTCCACGCTATGACGGCACCCCCGACCCTGCTGAGTTCTTGCAGCTCTACGAGTTGAGCATCGATGCCACCAACGACGATGAGAAGGTCATGGCAAACTGGTTTCCCATGGCTCTCAAAGACGGCGCACACTCGTGGCTCCTGAACCTGCCCGCGGGATCGATCTCCTCCTGGGGCGAGATACACGAGTGTTTCGTCGCCAACTTCCAGGGCACACACGACTGCCCGCCTACCGCGGGTGACGTGCAGCGCATCAAACAGCAGCCAGGGGAAACCCTGCGGAAGTACATCCAGCGCTTCAACATCGTTCGCCTGAAGATTCCCAAGCTAACGGATGAGGCCATCATCTCGGCATTCTTGGATGGCGTCCGCGATCTCAAGATGAAGGAGGATCTCGCCATACACGAGGACCTGTGCACGGCTCTGGAGATGTTCAACATGGCGACCAAGTGTGCGAGAGTTGAGGAGGGACACCTTTCCCTCCTCGAGCTTCCAGCTGCCGACCCAGAAGACAAGAAGGCCAAGACCAAGGACGTGAAGCGCAAGGGAGCGGCCGTGCTCGCGGATGAATAAGAGATGAAGCGTGGTTGCGACCACCCTGAGTCATCCAAGGGTGGACGCTCGTTTTGCGCCTTCCACAACGTACACAGCCACAACACCAACGACTGTTAGGAGCTCAGGGCCATCCGCGACGGGCGCTTTGGTCGGACGCCCCGAGCACAACGATCGAGGATATGGCCACGGAGGAGGCAGAGGTGGAGGACGCTGGGACAACCGCGGCCCCCGCTAGGAGTGGCGCGACCGGCCTCGCGAGGACCGCTAGCAGGAGCAGCCTCGTGAGGGCGCCTGGAGGGACCAGCCTCGTGAGGACCGTCCTCAGGGCAAGGCTGGGCTCCCTCCGCTGCCACCACCACCAAGGAGGAACGAAGACCATCACCAGGACGAGGGAGCTGGGGGCTTCCAGGAACCGCGCGCCATCGCCTGCATCTTGGGCGGCGCTCAGGCCCCAGCCTCCCAGCGCATCTTCAAGCAGTTTGATCGTGAGGTGAATGCAGCCCTCCCCAGGCTCGAGGCCACGCGCCCACTCAGGTGGTCCAAGTGCACCATTACCATCAGCTTGTCCGACCAGCTCAAGTGCGCGGCAACTGCCGGCGCCCTCCCGATGCTCTGCTCGCTCATTGATACGTCTCCAACGTATCTATAATTTATGAAGTATTCATGCTATTATATTATCAACCTTGGATGTTTTATATGCATTTATATGCTATTTTATATGGTTTTTGGGACTAACCTATTAACCTAGTGCCCAGTTTCTGTTTTTTCCTTGTTTTTGAGTTTTATAGAAAAGGAATATCAAACGGAGTCCAATTGACGTGCCAATTTTGACGATTTTTTATGGACCAAAAGAAGACCCCGGAGTAAAAGAGTTGGGCCAGGAGAGTCCCGGGACTTCCACGAGGGTGGGGGCGCTGCCCCCCCAGGCATGTGGTCCTGCCTCGTGGACTCCTCGGGCACCTCGTTGACGTGAGACCGTCGCCAAAAATTCCTATAAATACAGAAACCTCGGAAAATTAACCTAGATAGGGAGTTCCGCCGCCAGAAGCCTCCGTAGCCACCGAAAACCAATCTAGGCCCTTTACGGCACCCTGCCAAAGGGGGCCATCACCATCGGAGGACATGGAGGAGGATCCTGGAGGGGCCATCATCACCTTGAAGGCCAAGGAACAGAGGAGGAAAGCCATGGAGGAGGAAGCACAAGGGGGAGAACCTCTCCTCATCTCTCTTGGTGGCACCGGAGTGCCATCGAGAGGGGAATCATCGCCGCGGTGATCGTCTTAATCAACATCACCATCCTCGTATCTTTTACGTGGTCCACTCTCCCGCACCCCGCTGTAATCCCTACTTGAACATGGTGCTTTATGCCACATATTATGATCCAATGATGTGTTTCCATCCTATGATGTTTTGAGTAGACATCCTTTGTCTTTGGGTTGATTGATGATCTAGATTGGTATGAGTTGTATGTTTTACTTTGGTGCTGTCCTATGGTGCCCTCCGTGTAGCGCAAGCATGAGGGATTCCCGCTATAGGGTGTTGCAATACATTTTTGATTCTCTTATAGTGGGTTGCGTGAGTGACTGAAACACAAACCCGAGTAAGGGGGTTGTTGCGTATGGGATAAAGAGGACTTGATGCTTTAATGCTATGGTTAGGTTTTACCTTAATGATCTTTAGTAGTTTCGGATGCTTCTAGAGTTCCAATCATAAGTGCATATGATCCAAGTAGAGAAAGTATGTTAGCTTATGCCTCTCCCTCATATGAAACTGCAATAGTGATTACCGGTCTTGTTAACGATTGCCTAGGACAATTCGGCACACTGATCCACCATTATTCCACACTCGCTATTTATAATATTTAGTAATATATTCTAACTTCATGATAACAGCAGCTACTTTTATATTTTAGCAATCCGATATCATACAAAGTTATCCTCTTCATACCAACAATATAGTTTTATTTCTTGTTGCTAGTTGGAAGCGAATGTTCGGTGTACGTAGAGTCGTATCAGTGGAAGATAGGGCTTGAGAGAATATTGATCTTACCTTTAGCTCCTTGTGGGTTCTACACTCCATACTTATCACTTCCACCTTTGGAAATTTCTACGATGATTCCTTGCACTTTGGGATTATCAAGCTCTTTTATGGCGCCGTTGCCGGGGAGCAATAGCGTGGGGTTGATATTCTCGTGTGTGCTTGTTTTCTTTCTTCACTAAGTAGATTTTGTTTTTCCTTTTTGTTTCTCTTTAGTTGTGGGTGAAACATACAATTTTTTTTTAAGAATGAAAATACAAAAAAATTATTACTTGCCTCTCATGCCTAAAAAGTTTCAAAAACAGAAGTGATTGGAAAGTTATGCATTGAAGAAGTGAGCGTCGACCTTGAGCACTTGTGTTCATTCTCATGGAAACAATGTAGAATTTTTCATGGAAGTTTCTCTGTAAATAATTATCCCCTTATATATATCCATTGTATTATAAAAATAATGTGCCAAGCTTTGGTTTTAGGATGATTAGATTGCTTGTTTACTATGTGCAGAACAAAAACAGAAACTTTGGCTGTAGCGCGTGATTTTACATTTTTTACTGGAAAGTCAAATGGGTCTCAAACTTTTTGCGCTTTACTTATGTACAAATTTTTCAAATTTTCAAATTTATGTCATAATTTTTGGAGTTACAGAAGTTTACTAAATCTTCAGATTACTACAGACTGTCCTGTTTTAGACAGATTCTGTTTTTCATGTGTTGTTTGCTTATTTTGATGAATCTACGAGTAGTATCGGAGGGTATGAACCATGGATGAGTTGGAATACTGTAGATATTACACCAATATGAGTTTAGAATGAGTTCACAACAGTACCTAAAGGTAGTGGTTTGCTTTATTATACTAACGGATCTCACAAAGTTTTTGTTAAAGTTTTTTTGTGGATGAAGTGTCGAAGAACGAGGAGTTACCGATGTGAGAAGAATAAAGAGAGGCAAGATCTAAAGCTTGGGGATGCCCAAGGCAACCCAAGTTAATATTCTAAGGATACTCAAGCATCTAAGCTTGGGGATGCCCCGGTTGGCATCCCATCTTTCTTCTTCAACAAATTATCGGTACACCTTGGTTTTTGTTTCGTTCACATGATTTGTGTCCTTTGTTTTTTTGTTCTTCCTTTATGAACCATGCTAGTATGAGATAGCCCTTCATTTATTTATAGAATGCTTCATGTGCTTCACTTATATCTTTTAAGTATGATCTTATAGAATTGCTCTTTGTGCTTCACTTAAATCTTTTGAGTATGGTTTTATAGAATGCTTCGTATGCTTCACTTATACATTTTGAGCTTGGAAATTGGTTAGTTTATATTAATTGTAGAATGATCCATGAACTTAACTTATATCTTTTGGAGTATGAATAATACTATCATCTAAAGCGGGGTTGGAAGAGTGTCAACTCTAGGAACTAATGATCCCGCTATTCCGAATGAGAAGAATTTTGCTTATGTGGAGAGTAGAGAAAATTCTATGCTTGTAGATCATGAAAAGAATGCTTTATGTGATGGTTATGTTGTTGAATTCATTCATGATGCTACTGAAAATTATTATGAGGGAGGAATATATGCTTGTAGGAGTTGCAATAATATCAAGTTTCCTCTCTATGTGCTTAAAGTTTTGAAGTTATCCTTGTTTTTCCTTCCTATGCTAGTTCATTCTTGTTCCCATAAGTTGTGTACTCACAAAATCCCTAGGCATAGGAAGTGGGTTAGGTTTAAATTTGCTAGTCATATTCTTCATGATGCTCTCTTTATGTTTCAGTTCTTATCTTTTGTGTGAGCATCATTGAAATCATCATGCCTAGCTAAAAGGCATTAAAGAAAAACGCTTGTTGGGAGACAACCCAATATTTACCCTTACTGTTTTTGTGTGTTTACATGATTAAGCTACTGTAGCAATCATGTTTTATAGCTTTTGTTTCAATAAAGTACCAAGTAAGACCTTTGGGAAGACTTGGGTGAAAGTTAATGTGATCTTGCTGTAAAAAAAATAGAAACTTTGCGCTCACGATATTAGCTGCCATTTTTTACAGAAGAGTGATTTGGTGCTGATTGTTTTTGCAGAAGATTAATAGACAAATTCCTCACGTCCACCAATTTTGAGTAGAAGAAGTATGGTTAGTGTTCAGATCATTACAGACTGTTCTGTTTCTGACAGATTCTGTTTTCATTGCATAGTTTGCTTGTTTTCTAGTTTCTATGACTTATATTCCTCAATATAAATTGTAGAAATGATATGGTACAGTAGGCATTGTGTGAGAACCATTACGATCTTTGTCTTTGACAGTACCATGGTGAATGGTTTACTCTTTATCATACTAACCTATCTCACGAAGTTCCGTTAAGTTTTGTGTGATTGAAGTTTTCAAGCTTTGGGTGAGATATCGATATGAGGAGAATAAGGAGTGGAAAGACCCTAAGCTTGGAGATGCCCAAGGCACCCCAAGGTAATATTCAAGCAAGACTCAAGCGCCTAAGCTTGGGGATGCCCTGGAAGGCATCCCCTCTTTCATCTTCAAAACTATCTGTATACCTTACTCGGAGCTATATTTTTATTCGTCACATGATATGTGTTTTGCTTGGAGTGTATTTTCAATTTTACTTGATGTTTGCATAAAATCATTGGATCTGAAATCTTAAATGAAAAAGAATCCTCCCATGGCTAGTTAATTATTTGACTACTCAGTGTCCTTCACTATTAACTTTTGGAGTAGTTTGTCATTTACTCACGTGTCTCACGTATATCCTATGAGTAAATGGTTGAATAATTGAATATCATCACTACAAAAAAAAACACTTCCGTGATGATACGTGTTTGTCATAGTAGGTCGCGTTTTTGTCATGCATGTACATCCATGACAAATTTATGACAGAATCAAGATAGTCATACCTGTGCTGTCGTAGAAGTGTTACATGACATTACCAAAATTATCATCACGGAAGTGTCCACTTCCATGATGATAAATCGCACGTCACAGAAGTGCTTTCGTCAAGGGTGACCAACATGTGGTATCCACCGTAACGGAACACCGTTAAGCTATCGGGTCGGGTTTTGGATCCGATAACCCATTAACAGCCCAGACCAATGGGGATTTTCCACGTGTAAAATCATCATTGGCTATAGGAAACACGTGTCGGCTCATCGTTGGGACAGATGTAATCCACTCATTGGACAGGAGGCGCCTATGATAGGTCGACACGTGGCACGGCCCAATAGTGGCCCATTCCGGTGAAAAAGGCCGGCCTAGTAAAAATTAGCAGGCCGGCCCATATAAGGCCTACTTGTGTCAGGTCCATTTAAGCCCACGACCCATACGAGATATGCCAATTCGGCCCGTTAAAGATTTGACACCATTGCAGCCCATTGTCAGTTCGAGCCCGTTAATAGCCCGCTATATATTTGGGCTCAATATCGGCCCGATGAGATTTCGGCCTGTTAACGGCCCATTTAATGGATGGGCCAATTTTCAGGATGTACATCTTTTGGCCTTTTAGCGACTCATTTAAACGTTGGGCTAATTTCCGGCCCGGTGTGTCTTTCAGCCTGTTGACGGCCCATAAATCTGATGGGCCATTTGTAGTCGGACCTGAGTTTCGGCCTTTTAGCGGCCCATTTAAGTGTTGGGCCAATTTCTGGCCCGGTGTCACTTTCAGCCTGTTGACGGCCCATAAATCAGTTGGGCCAATTGTAGTCGGACCTGAGTTTTGGCCTTCTAGCGACCCATTTAAGTGTTGGGCCAATTCCCGGCCCTGTGTGCCTTTCGGCATGTTAACGGACCATAAATGAGTTGGGCCATTTGTAGTCGGACCTTAGTTTTGTCCTCTTAACGGCCCATGCCCTTCATGGTCCAATACCAGCCCGGTTTCTCTTTCGTCCTGCTAAAGGCCCACAACACAGTTGGACCGTTTACAATACGACCTGACTTTTGGCCTCTTAGCGGCCCATGCTCTTCATGGTCCAATACAAGCCCGCTGTCTCTTTCGGCCTGCTAAAGGCCTATAGTATAGTTGGGCCATATGTAGCCCAAACTTAGTAACGGCCTGTTAACGACCCGTGAAATAAATTGGGGCCCCAATTCAGATGGCGATTTTGGCAGGCTTGTATTATTGATAGTGGTGAGTGTCTTGACCACTGCATCATAACATAAATTAGGACGGGAACCAAATAGATTAATCATGAGTTATTGCCATATTACCTGGCCTAGATTTACTGGAAAGAAACAATGGGGTTGCCTTGCTGTTTTCAGAGTTTGTCTTCTTATCTTCAGCAGCCTGTACAAAATTAACACACTAGCATTGCTATCATTGCCCAAGTCAGATAATAGGAAAGCAACATTGACACAACGAACGTTTGGGCAACTAGCCTATACCAAATTAACACAATATGGCACAGCTATCATCAGCCAGGTAAGGTAATACGAAAGCAACATTGACACAATGAATGAATGGGCAACCAGAGAAGCACTACAATTCAGTAATGTGCGTGATATGAGATAGCACATTCATGTAGCTCAGTACGCAAAACTACCAGGCAGTTTTCCTTACAAAAATCAACATTGGCGCCTTTAACATTTTGCTACAACTAATTTTAGATCAAATAAAGGTTAGATTCATTATACATGCCGATGTAAAAATATAGTTATATACAACAGGTACTTACATCAGCACTGGAGCACAGAGAATTGTCGCAAGATATTTTCCTCGAATACGATCCTAATGGAGGAAGCCTTGTATCGTTTAACCTTATTTTCTAAAAGAGAGACGGGTAAGAAACATGTAGAAAATATGATCAGAATGCTATAAAATTTCATGATGCGAGGATACGCACACGCTTCTTAGAATGGAGTTGACATTCTTTTGCTGGACTGGAGCGGACTAGTTCTTTGGCCACTGGAATCTGCTTATTACCAGTGGGAGTTGGGTTTCTCTGTGCTGGAGCAGTATCTATGAAAAATGGAGTTGGTTTATTATCTCCTGGCGTTTGGATCTTTTGCAAAGACTTGGTTTGTAACCCTTCAGATTCTAACATAGCCGTCTTCCCCTTGCATGCTTTATATAGAAAAATGGTGATTCAATTATAAAACATGCTACAGCAGAGATGGAATAGGTACTGAAGAATAGAAAGGCATGACATATTGACATGTATTCACTCCATCCGGAAATAAATGGATGGGTCTAGGCGTATTTCAGTTCTAGATACATCTAGTTTTATCCATTGCTGTGACATTTAATCCGGACGGAGGGAGTATGATGTAAGAGCTAGGGATACGACAGGACAACACAGTAAAAAAACACTGAAAAACCCACTGCAGAACCAAAGTATTCAAACCCACTGATATGAGATAGTACACTCGTGCAGCTCAGGATGCAAAACTACCAGGCAGTTTTCCTTGCAAAAATCAACATTGTGGCCTTTAATCATACATTTTGCTACAACTAAATTTAGATCAGATAAAGGTTGGATTTCACACCGATTAACAAAATACATTCTGATGTAAAAATATAGTGATATACAACAGGTACTTACATCTACATTGGAGCATAGAGAATTCCTGCAAGAATCTTTCCTCATAAACGATACCATTGAAGAAAATCTTCTATCTGTTAAGCTTATTTTCTAAAAGAGAGATGGGTAAGAAACATGTAGAAAATATGATCAGCATGCTATAAAATTTCATGATGCAAGGATACGCACACGCTTCTTAGAATTGAGTTGACATATTTTTGCTGGACTGGAGCGGACTAGTTCTTTGGCCACTAGAATCTGCTTATTATCAGTAGGAGTTGGGTTTCTCTGTGCTGGAGCAGTATCTATAAAAACTGGAGTTGGTTTATTATCTCCTGGCATTTGGATCTTTTGCAAAGGTCTTGTTTGTAACCCTTCAGATTCTAACATAGTCGTCTTACCCTTGCACGCCTTGTATAGAAGAATGGTGCTTTAATTATAAAACATGCGGCAACAGAGAGATGGAATAGGTACTGAAGAATAGAAAGGCATGACACATTGACATATATTCCCTCCATCCGGAAAAAAATGGATGGGTCTAGGCATATTTCAGTTCTAGATACATCCTTTTTTATCCATTTCGGCAACATGTAATCCGGACGGAGGGAGTATAGTGTAAGAGCTAGGGATACGACAGGACAACACAGCAAAAAAACACTAGTTGAATGTAAAACTGTATGCTAGCAGAATACGTATAGAAATAACTAAGGCAGCATACACGTGTATGATTGGGAAAATAAGATGGCATTGCAACAGAGCACTAGAACATCACTTCAATGTAAAAAACATGGTATGGTAGACAGTTGAAGTACATACTGATGAATAACAATGCATAAGATATTCAGAAGCATGATGTCCAAATTAAGCAGATGGCATTGCGATAGAGTAGAATGATAGTACTTGAATTTGAAAACATGTTATCATGAATGGAATAGGTACTGAAAAATAGGAAGGCATGACATATTTACATGCATGATCAGCATGCTAAGCACATGGCATTGCAACAGAGTAGATACACTCCAGGACATTATATGTGTGTTGTACCCATATCACAGGCCAAGTGAGCAAGGACCTTGTGGGGTGAAGAGGATTCATCATCTTTCTGCAAGTCTTCTAAAGAACTGCCTTTACATGTTCCATCATATTGGGTATCATTGACATCAAGTTTATTGGCCTTTACATTGCTCCGTGAGGTTCTTGTGGATATATCAGTGTGTGCAATTATATCTAACATGCATGGAAGACAACTAGTAGTTAGATTTATGTAATGAGTGCCTGTAGGAGACGACATAAATAGTAGGACTGGGGTTAACTAGCAACAACATGTCTCATAAACTAAAGGGAGAACATAGATGAAAGCTACAGAATATGTATCGTTTGTACTCGAGATTAACTAGATGGCGCACAAAAGTATTAAAGAACAACATATGAAATACTAGAAGTGGTATAATACTATAATCACCAGCCTGTGGGATAGCATTGGCTGATGGATGATAACTATGGAACAGTGTTACCTAAAGAACAAGTATCTTAGTTGAACTATGGAACAACGTTAACTCCTGAACAAGACCCGTAAGAGATCAGCATGAATACACAGTGAAATGTGATGATCTATTTTCCATGCTTAGATGAATAACAAAGCCATAAATGTTGCACACAAGTAAGATGAGGGTACAACCTATCTGGCTGCCATCCATAGGAGTGAGCATCATGTGCTGACTTGTCGATGGCCCTGCAGTTGTTGTGGCTATGCATGTCGGGCACGCGCATTCGATGCAGGGAACTGTTGAGTGGGGACTATAGCTCCCTTTTGGCGTATGCTTCCCTTGTTGGAGCAGCTGCGGTGAGTCGGAAGACGGTGTGTCTGAAGATGCAGATAACACATAATGTTAAGAACGACATATCTCTTTGATCTGAAGAAATACACTAAGAGATCAACAACAAGGTACTAGAGTGGTCACACTGCTGTTGACTGAAGACTAAATTGGGGTCACACATTTTTATTTTATTTTGGTACTGTCCGATCTACGCCGGATGGCTGGCTGTCTTGTGCCTCCCGGCTGACACTGTTTGGAATCTTCCCCGAAGAGCCAGCGACCAACAACAGAGCAGTCTGCCTCCGCCGTTTGTGGCCCCGGCCAAAACCCCGCTCCCCGCCCCACCGCACTGCCATGGTTGCGCCGCCCCCGGGCCAATCCACAAAGACTCCCCGTCATCCAGATCCGGCGGCGGCAGTACCTTCAACCCACGCAACTCTAAAATATAGCCATCTAAGCGCTGCTTCCGCGGTGAACTTGCGGCCCCGCACCCTTACGTTAGACACCAGCCAACCGGCAGCCTAGGAGCTCCGCCGCCTCGAGGGGTGCTGCTTCCCATTGCAAATCGATTGGCCCAGAATAAAAATTTAGACAACTGAAGCCTAAATAAAGTGATTTGAGATGAGGGTGCGACCTATCTGGCGGCATGGTGAAGTAGGCAGGTCCAGCTGCCGAGTCGGTGAGGCCGACGCGGTTGCGGTGGCGACCGGCGGCAGGGAAAGAGCGATGTCGCGACGGTCGATGGCTGCACCGAAGCAGCGCCAGGACTCTGGACGGATCCAAAGTTGGAGCTGCTCCGGTGCCGTGAACAACAGTGGGGGTGAATCGGCTCCGGTACGGTTCACGCGGCCGTCGTCAAGGCAGCACCAGCAGGACGAAGTAAGAGGCACACGACCAAGTGCACGACGGCAAATGGACAGCGTCTCCGGCATTAGGGACGAGGGCGGTTGTGAAATTGGTGCGGTGGGGGCGCCATGGAGGTGGGGCTGAGGTTTCGCGGCTCGGGAGAAGGGAGCTTCCCGGGGAGAATGTGATTTGGCGCCCATGAGGTATGAATGGGGGCGGGCGGGGGAAATTGGGAGGGGAGTGGAACCATGTCTTACGGACGCATTTGTCTGAAATGTGAGGGGGAGTTACAATTCTACCCTTGCCTATAGGCTTCTCGGCTTGGGTCTGTGTACTGAGGGTCGGGGATAGTAGAGTAACTTTGCTTCTCTGGGCGGGAGCGATTTCAGGCGAGGAGGGCGTGTTTTGTACTATAGTGGGTGTGAGCGATTTCGGGCGAGGAAAGCGTGTTTTGAAATAGTGGGCGCGAGCTATTTCGGGCGAGGAGAGCGTGTTTTGCCGACCATGGTTTATGAATTATTCGGCACATGTCATTTCGGCCGAGGAGAAGGCGCACTTGGATGAAGTTACAAACCTACCCTCGATGCACAACGGGCCAATTGATGCGTGTCCCACATAGGACGGTAATTTCGCGTCTCCCATTTATTTGCTCCGGCGAATTCCACCGAGCAAAGAGGATGTTTAACGGTTCTTTCAAATTTTGGGAGAACGAGCATCCACGTGTACCTTACCAAGTCAATTCGGATCAAATTTTGAAATATTAGCTTGCCACTTCTTTTTTAGATGGAGAGATGATGCTCGGGAGTAATGTGTTTTTACATGCTTGTTGCTAGCGATTTACTATATGACAAATAGTTGACCCACTCAAAAACGCGAATCAAACCCAAAATGAAATATCTCGATTCAATGAAATAGCTCGTTCAGTAGGTCAAAATAGTGAACTAAATCCAAAATTGAACACCTCAATCGAGTAGCATGTTGTACAGTATTATAGTACTCCATGAACATGTTGAAAGTCAAATTAATGAACTTGTTTGATATACGCATATATCCGTTCATGTGTGGATTGCAGACAACATGTTCTCCAATTTAAATATTTGAATGCAAGTTTATATCGAAACATGGTTTATATCAGTCTTTGATGCATAAAACGCGACCTCCCCCTCTCCCGGACTCCTGTTCTCTCTCTCTCTCTCGCCGACAATCTTTAATTCTGTCGCACGCATCCAACACAAAAACCTTGTTCGTCCCTCTCCCTTTCTCTCCATCTCTCTCTCTCTCTCTCTTTGTGTGTGTGTGGGGGGGGTCTTTCTAGTTCGCATGCATATATACACCATCTATAGGTCTCTCTCGCACACTATGTATGATACTCTAGCTAGTCCAAGCTAGATATCTTGGGTGCACTCATCGTACGCACACAGATTCCTTGGCTCTTTGCCTGTAACTCTCTCACGCACCACTATGTCGTCTCGGAGCTCTTCCCCCCCTCTCTCAAACTCTCCATCCACCTGGGTCACACATACACATGCATATCTCACTCGCACTCGATAGGCCCATCTAAAACTCTATCTCTCCCCCTCGTTCTCTCTCCATCTCACACCCGCACACACACAATCTCATGCCCGGCTAGCCAAGTATGATGGTCTCTCACTCAATTGTAGGCACACTCAGTCCCCCTATATGTATATGACTAGCTAATCTCAGTCTCCATCACAAACATGTGCATGGTCTATCTCGATTTCTCTCGGGGCATCTTTCTATCGCGCACGCACTCCCTTGATCTCCCACCCATATAGTCCCCTCATGATCTCGACGGGATCTCTCTGTCACAAACGCACCCTCTCTCCCTCCCCATGCGTCCATGCCATCCATGTGTCCCTCTCGACCTTTGTTCCTTGTTGGCCACACCTCTATTGGACATGTGCTACAGGGGTGTCTCTCTCTGTTGCAAACAATCACACACTAGCTATCTTCGTGTATCTCTCGCCTCGCTTTTCCATCTCGGAGATGCATGCATGATATGTTCGCATAAGAAACGAAAAAACACACACTCTCTCTAATTTATCGATTGTTGTCACTTTATCTTTCACACACATACTCCTTTTGCACACTTACTCATTCTCCTTCACACGCACTTGATCTGTCTCGACTGAGGCACTCTCCTTGGTCCATAGCATATAAATTAATTGAAAAGTCAAACATCACAAAGTTTGACCATGTACGTGGAGAAAAAGAATTACATCTAGTACGACAAACATATACCATTAGATTCACCATGAGATGTAGTTTTGTATGATGTATCTTTGGTATTGTAGATATAAATAACATTTGCGTAAACCTGATCAAAGTTTCCAAAGTTTGACTTCTAAAAAATTTACATGCACTGCATTATCGAGCGGATGGAATATCTCTTTCCCCCTCTCAGCTATCTGACGCACCACTCAGCCTTATCGGGGCTCCTCAATCTCTCTCAAACTTTATTGGTCAGTTTGGTTCGTGACCTGACCCTCATGCCTTGATGGCCGGTACTGCCTGGTGTGGACGTGAGATGTAAAATATTTTTGCCTGGCCAGGCTTGTGTGGTGCTGAAGCGTTTGGTTCATGCCTGGGCCAGGCAAAGCATCAACGTCCCATCAATCAATCCATGCATCAATTATTTAATGCTAATATCCATCCATGTTGCTGTTAGCCTCGTGGCCACACGACCAGGCACGACCAGGTGTTCGAAATCGGTCGCCTGGGCCAGGCTACTTGCAGTGTCTGGAGTTCAGCCAGGCTAATTAAAGTGCAAGGGAACCCATGCTAGGCGGGCTTTCTTTTTCACAGGGTAGCAACCAAACAAGCGTGCATGAAATCCAGCCACAACCCTAGGCCAGGCAAAAGATGCTCAGGACGCAAGCCAAACTGGCCTTATATCTCCGTGGTTCACACATACACATGTCTCGCTCGCGCTATACATATATACCCATCCAACGCTCTCCGCCCTTGTTCTCTCTCCATGTGACACGCACCCCCCTAAGTACCATAATCCCTCAATCCATCATAGGCGCAAGCACTCCCCCCTCCTAAGTATGATTATCTCTTACTAGCCATCAGGAATACACGTATTGTCTCCTTCCATCCATACGTCTATCTCGATATCTCTCGGGGCATCTTCTATCGCGCACACACCTTGTCACTCGATCTCCCACGCATGTAGTCCCATCATGATATCCAGGGGATCTCTCTATGACAAACATACACTCTGTCCTCCCCATGTCTGCATTTTCTCCGTACATCTCTCTCAACCTGTCTCCCTTGTTTGTCAGACCCCTCTTGGCCACGTGCTAGGGGTCTTGCTCTCTCGGTTCCAAACAACCACACACTATCTCCTCACCTTGCCTCCGTTGTCGAAGATGCATGTGTGATATGTTTGCATAAGACACGCACGCTTTTTCTCTACTTTTATCGTGTGTTATCCATGTCTCTTTCACACACGCACACACACTTTTTTCACTCTCTCTCTCTCTCTCTCTCTTGTTAGGGACTCTGTCACGTCCATAAGCATATGGATGTTTTGAAAAGTCAAACCTCAGAAACATTTGACCAGGTATATGTGGAGAAAAACATTTACATCTGGAACGATCATTAGATTCATCACAGCATGTACTTACTTCATACTATCATTTATCTTTGGTATTGTAGATATAAGTAATTTCTTTATAAACTTGGTCAAAGTTTCGAAAGTTTGACTTAAAAATTGTTGGAGCTACATTATCGAACGGAGGGAGTAGCTCTTTCTCTCTCTCTCTGCTATCTCTCACGGGCCTCCCCTCTCACTCGAACTCTCTATACCGACGGATTATACACTCATTGTGTCAGCGTATAGCTCCATATATTGTTTAGTTGACCGGTCAACCAATCCACATGCTGCCTTGTCAGCTCGTGTTCTGTATCTTTGTGTGCTGGCCCATGTGGCAGTGGGTCAAAATAAGTAAACTAGAGGCCCATCTGACACGCGGTGAAGTAAACAAAGTTGAAACCACTCGGGGTAGCACCCCGCATGCTAGTAAGTTGAAACCAAATTACGATGACAAGTGTAGTGTTCAAAACTGCATCTACGAACTGCACCGAAAGAAATGTTTTTAGTATTTTTTCTCACGTGATCACCTGCATCATTTTTATGCTGTACTACTATAGTAGCCTAGGCTAGTCATAGTGGAAAGTAACTTAGACTACTCCAGTAACTCTATGGTTACCCTAAGAGCAAGTACTACCTCCGTCCTGGTTTACTCTTCCAATTTTGTAGTATCAAAATTTGACCATAGATTTAACTGACAAAATGTTAATGCATGTCACTAAGAACTATATCGTTGGATTCGTATTTGAACATAATTTCAAATGGTGTAATTTTTAGTGACATGCATTGGCATTTTCTTAGGTAAATCTATGGTCAAAATTTTATACTAAATACGAGGTAGTATTACAAAAGTGGGCTATGTAGGCCAAAACATGTGCCAAATTCATTTGTGATGCATTTGGCATCGATGCCCCTCCATTGCTCACCTGGTGTCCCAATCTGGATCACCTACTTTGCTCTTGTGCCAAATTAACTCATGCAATGAAAAAACACTGCGTGGGAGAGAGAGAGGACTGAGGCAATAAAAACACTTGTTTGGGAGAGTGAGAGGCTGGTGTAGTTGGTTTGATTGATTTTTTTATACATGTGGGTCTGTGTGCACAGCGGTGCCAACTCTCTCACATCGTGAGAGCGGTGCCAAAATCTTTTGATTTGACATCGATGCATGTTATGTGGCATACTTTTGTGAAATATGGCATCGGCCACATAGTGGAAGGCAACAAATGCCCAAGCTCTTCACGTGCTCCTAGTTAAATGAGAGGAAACAGAAAGAGAGAGAGAGAGAGAGAGAGAGAGTGAGTGAAAAAAACATCACTAGCCAGCCAACCGTATCGTATGAGCGAATGATATTGGTACCTCTTGATGACACGACAATCTTATGCAGCCAACTGCTCTAATATGTTCTCTTCATTTGCAGATAAAAAAGACCCGAAAGTGAAAAATGTGCTGCACTATAACAATCTCATCAAATGCCTTGATCTCCATCTTACAGAAATTGATTTGATCAATTACCGAGGCAGCACATCTGAGATTAAATTGGCCAGGTTCTTTGTTCTGGAGGCAAGTGTCCTCAAGGTAATGAGGTTTGGCGTTCTCTAGCGCAATAATGAATGGCGTGCTGATCACCGCAAGCGTCTAAGCCTAAATGACAAAGTCTCCGCAGAAGCTGAATTTGTTTTTGAAACATCAAGTGGCCAGAGACTCAAAAAATTATTTGCCCATTAGTGACTTGTCAAGGCGGTGGATTTTAGTTTGTGCGATAATGCTGCATTCACCTAAAGTAACGAAAGTTCTTAAGTAAACTTCCTAGTAATTCCCTCTTCGTAGATGCAGCATTACTCCTAACATTTGTAATATCAGTTTGAAACTTGTAATATTGCCGTGTCCTATTCCTGCATTTTCAAAATCCCGCAAATCAAACAGGTCCTGAGTTGGTGATGATGTTGTGCCTCCCATCTTTCACCAATAGCCGTCGGATCTAGATCTGACGCATACAAACGAAGCTTCTCCATTTTTGCAAAAAGATGCCCGCACTTGTTCCCTATTTACAAACAACTCATTGTCTCTCACAATCAGCCTCATCTCCTCCCCACCACATCTAGGAGTAGAAGGCCGTGGAAAAATCTGGCGCGATGGCCGCTGCTGGAGCTGTCCACCCCCAATCTTGGTGTTCCGTGCAATGCACGGGAAATTATGTCGAACAGGGCTAGTTGTAAGCAGGCTAGCTCTATAGCCATGATGATAGTGTCTGTAGACGGTGAGGCTGACTATGGTATGCCGAACACGGCGCCTATACTCAGGTGTCATCTCCAGCGCAGGGTCTTGTCACTTCACTGTGAGGAGCAGCACGTAATAATTTGACCAACGGGTAGTACAGTGCTAATACTCCTACTACTACATTGGTAGTACTACTACTAGTACTAGTAGCACCACTGTCTGGATTTAGGAGTACTACCACGTCCATCTGGATTTTAGTATTTGACTAGCAATATCTAGTAATGCATGTCACCAAAAATGTACTACTCCCTCTGTAAATAAATACATGGTGTTTTATTCCTATCGACGAGAGAACTTAATGTTTTTTTGCTACTCCTAACTAGAGTACTAATAGGATTAAATGCAATGAACTAAACACTGCATGTCATGTTTGGTAGTCTCAAGTCATTGAAAGCATGCACGGCCCACATCTCTCATTGGTTGATATGTCACGAAATAAGAAACAAGGAGGGAGTTAATGCACCGTGCCTAAGTATTTTGGGATTATTTGGTTTTCGTAAGGTGACTCACACAACATTTTTGTTTACATGCATTAACATTTTATTAGTTAAATCAAAGGTCAAAACTTGGCGCAAAATGCAAAGGGGACCAATAAACCAGTAAACATCAAACTTCTCTCGTTTGGCCCCAACTAGAGGTCCGGTGAGATGACTATATTGCACTGGCACGGAGGGGGACGCAACTTCATTGACTTAAGGCAACTGCCTTTGGGTGAATGACACGTGGCCCCAGGGGGTGGCTGGCCCACCTATCATACAACCAAAGGCAGGTGCAGTAGAGGGCCGAGGAGTAGTATGAAATCCTACGCACCTACGCACGCTAACCAAGGGCTGAGTGATCACTCGAATCGCAAGATCAGTTGACTAGAAGCTACGCTAGACCCATGGAGGCGATGAGCGCGAGCATCAGCCGGCTGTGCCAGATGGTCCACGACGCCGGCCTGTGGCCCGGCACCGAGGAACGTCTCCAGGTACTATTGCTTGAGGCCACCAAGGCAAGGGGCTGCTTGGACGATAGCTTCATCTCCTTGTTTGACGAGGTCCTCGTCGGTTTCCTCGACAAGTTCACCGTCGTCAAGAAGCTTGCGGACGACTTTGACATAAGCCTCCAGCCGACGTGCCCAGGCTCTGCGATGCCGGCCACCCTCAACGGCCACTATGGTAACAACCTCTTCGACGCACTGGTGGCCCTACGACTGCCCGCCGTCGCGTCGGAGAATGTCCACCTCGAGGTCGCGCTCGCCACGCAGCGCCTGGCGCAGCAAGACACCATCGACATAATCACCCAGGTCTATGCGCAAATCGTCCACAAGGACTACTACATGCAAGAGGAGGACGATAGGACGCTGGCCTTCTTGGAGCGCAGGGCAACCTTGGACGGCACTGTTCAGAAGCATGTTGAGCTCGTCGCCAACGCTGCTGCTCCTCACACGTCAGCTGGTGACCCGGCGCACTAGGGCGTGAGGATGTCGTTGAACGTTGATGGATCCGTATGTATTTTTATCTTTCCATCAAATCCATGTAGTAGTATATGATACTACAGTAATTATCTTACCTTTCGCATCAACTTCATAATTTTTGTATGTACTCCATGCATGAACAGCACCAGAACCAAACTTCTCATTACTCTAGGCAAAATCATTATTTTCTATCTACCGGTCGCGCCATGGAGCAGAACCAAATTTTACAAGTTACGAGTTCAAAAGGAAAAGCCTGCCGTGTTCGCGTCGCACCCCCACACGGTTGGTCTGGCACGCCGCTCAAGCGGGAATGCGTGCGGTGTTGCATTTTCACTTACAAGTGGGACCGCAGTTGAGCAAACCGACTATCGGCAAACCCCCACCCCGCCCATAGCGCAATGGCTGAGAAAACAGGAGGGAGAAGAGATGGATGTAGGACGGACTCCAAGAAAATTGGTGTCAGATGGGACTCATGTGGGTGGCGTGTGCCGTACTGCTAGACGTGAATGCTAGTTATGGCCCATGCCACCCCACTATATCGAGCCTATATCGAGGTATGTAGAACAAATTTCCTGCAGTCCGTGCTCAGCCCTCCTCTATCTCTCTTCTCAGCCAGCCAGCAGACGCGCGGAGCCCATCGTCTGTTTGCTCACATGCGGCCCCACATGTCAGTGAAAACGCAAGAGGACCCACTGAACCTGCACATCTTTCACCTCGACGTGCTGGTGATGAAAAAAAATCCAATAAAGATCTTCGGTGGCCGCTTTTGGAGTTACTCGAGAGTAGTAAGATTCTATTTACAGTTTAACCGAAGATGCACATCTCGTGGCTTCAACTACCACTCTATTTTCTTTCATGACACGACCTGGATGCTGGATGTCCCACGTGTCGGCAAAAGGAGGAAGAACCCGACCAAATCTTTGGTTCTGCTCTCGGAATAGACTAGTTGTGCTAACTTAAAAATTTTATTGTGTACTCCCTCCGTTCCAAAATACTTGACTTCCATTTGTCCAAAAATGGATTACCTATATACTAAGACATGTCTAGATACATATATATTTTGACAAATAGAAGGCATCTATTGTGCAACAGAGGGAGTAGAATGGATGCAAGTTTTTGTATTGGGAAGAAGAGTACATCCATATATTGATAGAGCGCAATTTAGTAGATGTTCTATCACTTTTAGCTAGCACAGACGCAAGATCGAGCCTCCGCAGATCAACAATGAATGCATCGAGAAGGCACTAATCCAACTTATAGGAGTAGTAAAATGTATTCTTGTGGTTCTTGTTTTCTTTGCTCTTGCTTTTCTAGTCAAAATTATCGTTGGAGTTCGTGCAAAACGGAGGTGCGTTTGGGGTCGTGCATTGGAGTTGGCCTTACAAGTGGGACCGCAGTTAAGGAAACCGACTATCGGCAAACCCCCACCTCGCCCGTCGCGCGATGGCTGAAGTTAGAGAAACGATGAGGTTGAAGAGATTTCTCTAGCACGGACTCCATGAAATAATATGGTGTCAGATGGATGTCTTGGTGGTGGCATGTGCCGTACTCCTGGATGTGAATGCTTGTTTTGGCCCATGCCACCCTACTACTCCTACTACTTACTCCTACTATATAGTACTAGTATCGAGGATTCGAGGTGCTGGTTACGTACAGCGAACACATTAACATATGGCTACAATAAAAACACCCGCCCGACGCGTGAAACATGTGAAGCTAGTACAAATTTAGAGAAGCGACTCGAAAGCCATTCATAAATTTAGTAAGTTTATCACACGCATATCATTTTATTACATACAACATGTCATCAACCCACATCGACAACGAGGATACATTATAAATACTAAAGTTTTCACCACACAACAAATAACAAGCAATGAAATGAACTTCAACTCAACCTTTCCTCAGCGTTGGAAATGCTTGCTTTGAACCACAAGTGATTCTCTGGGACGGGCCATCGATTGTCGATCTGGAAACCAACGCAGGACTGATCATCCAGGCTGAAGCGGCCTACTATATCAGTACCAGGGTAGGGAACCACCCAAATTTCCGTGGTATAGACACAGTTGCTTCTCATAAATGGTACTGTTAATGTTGTGTCAACAGCAGTTGGATCGCCTTTCACCATCATCGGATAGTTTTGTCCAAGGAAGAGCGAGTTTTCTCCAAGACTATCAATTCTGTACCAGGGAGAAGGAGTTGGCGCTAGCACACTAGTATCCATCCCGAATACCATGCAACGGGTGTTGGAATAGGTTCGGAGAGTGCGACCATGGGACACTACACCTGCTTCCTTAGTAGTAACATCATCAATGGGCTGTATACACACAAGAAGAGGTGATCCATCGGAATTAGTTGCCAGGTGCCACTGAGTATATGGGTTCTGCTCGTCCTCATGCTCGTGATCATCACCATCGTCATCTCCCCCTTGGTTATAAAATTTTTCAAGTATAGGTGGTGGGATGTTCACAGGACCTTGGAAACACAAGAAGAAGGTTAATTAGTATAGGGAAACTTGCTAACCCGCATGCATGTGGATGAAACAATTATAATTACGGTGGAAGACAAATGTACCGAAACTATGAGGATCCCATGCAAAAATAGTGCCACGAGTGGTGGCAGCAAACACAAGGCCCTCATATTGAATTGCATCACAGTACTCATCCGTGTACAAAAACTGATTTTTGAGCAATATCCATCGAGTCGAGCCATGAAGGACGACAACAAGCTTGTCGAAGATAGCAACAACTTGATAGTTGTTGTAATTCCAAGAGCGGTTAGGAACTCGACAAATTGCTATCTTCCATAGAAGACAGTCACCATGATCGTATTTGAACGTGCGTACAATACCGGTGTGCTCAACCTCTGGGCAGTCTGCTGAGATTTTTGGAAGTGGAACCCGGTCACGAGTGTACACATTCACACGATCCCACTCGCAGTTGGACCCAATGTAAACAACCCAATCTCCATTTGCACCCGCCCAAGCCTTGCCCTAAAGCGATGGCATCTTAACATCATACGTATCGTTATCAAGTGGCATCAACTGGCACAGGGCGAGGCCTCCGTCGTGCTGGTGCCACTCATCAGGGTCACGACGAAGAAGATAGGGGAGATCAAACCGCTCCTTGACTCTTGGGTTCTTTGTAATGATGTTATTAGTTGAGTCGAGAATGGGCTTGAACGAACCTGCCATGCTAGCCGAGGTGATGACGTCGCACCGATTAATGAGTTCCTCCACCACGTCATCTTTCAGATCGGGGCAAGAATAACGGGGTCGTTTCCGGCCTATTCCCTCCATGGAGAAGACGATCAAACAATGGCAGAAGAAAGGGGGAAGGGATGAAGGAAAATGGAGGAGGGAGAGGAAGAGCATGCGACAGCAGTTCCAAATCGAGAGGGAAAGGCGAAGAGCCGGTGGACGGTTGCGAGTTTGCCACGGTTCATGAAGAGGCGCCCCGGCCTACACGTCCGTTCGGAAATACTCCTACTACTCACCGTCGTCTCACTGATAGAACGGGACCACATGTCAACGAAACATGGTGTGTAATTTCTCGTGCAAAATGCGATCTAGCCGCGTTGGCCCGAGGTGCCACATTAGTTATTGACCTTTATTTTTTTAATGGCATGCCGATCAGTTTTGAAGCACGACTAACTGGTACTGTACGCAGAGAAAATATAAACTAGTCTACCACTACTCCACCTCCAGTACTAGTAGTATAAAAAAATATATAGGTTGGAGCTTGAGCGCTTTCTTGCTAAGGGCTGCCCACTTGCTTCTCACACTACCACCCTCTCTCCAGATCTAAAAAAGACGGCCCCTCTCTCCGTCCTCACCGGTGGTCACGGATCCGCCGGGGAAGAAAAGGACGTGCAGCGTTGACGCACTCGTCATCAGCGAGCGAGGTCACGCACTGACGACAAGGCCGTCCTCTCAGACCTAGCGCCCGCGCGGGATGGCCTCCGTCCCCAAGCTTGTTGCCGTAGTGTGTGCGGAGGACGACGACCACGAGCGAAGCCACTTCCGGCTGACCCTCAGGTACGCTACCTCTTTTCGAACCATAACCTTGTTCTATTGCCCCATCTGCCACGTCGTTGCATGTGGATCTTTTTCCACTCCACCATCTTCCCAATTTGCTAACCTCTGCTCTGATGGCCACATAGACGAAAACCATAATTTTCACTATTAAAGGAAACCCTACTTCATGCAGACTAATCCATGTTTGGGTTGAATAAGGAAAGGAAGGGAGACTGTACTGTCCAACAGAGTAGGCATCGAACCCGCATCTAGGTTCAAAAGGGGAAAATCAGTAGCTAAGGAACGAGTCTCGTGTCTCTTGGTTGAAGAAAGGTAGAAAGGCATGACAACGCAATATGGAATGACCAGGTCGATCGGTTTGTTGTCCTCGCATATGAAAAAGGTGGCTAAAGAGAACAAAAATGGGACGTAATCCACATATGCTGCCTGGATATTTGTTGCTCTGGGCAACCATACCTCCCTCACCACTCTGCGTCCATGGAGGTACATCGTACTGGTGCGCCCATTGTCCGAATGGGCCTCCCATGCTCTTATTGCCACTTTTTTTGTTGTTAGTATAACACCAACAGTCAAGTCAAGCAATGCTACTGCTAAAGTGATGCCACATTTAACTAATGCCGCTCTCAGTCTAATGCCACCCATAAATTTAAGCAATGCCATTTAATGTCACTGGATTATTTCAGGGTTAGCTGTTGATTGTGGATGTATTAAAGATTTTTCAGCTAAGGCATTCTAATGCTGTTGCACAACCAGTATACCAATGATGAAACTTGTTACTACCTTCAGATTTTTGCACTGTTAATGCTTATAGATTACATACCTCACTTTCATGAGATAAGTTAATTTTTTTGTACAATGTCACCAAAATGCCAAGGCGCTGATGTCATTTTATTTTGGTTAAACTGCACAAAAAATTATGAAGACAAGAGGAAAGGTCAAGAGTGGGCACCTCCTCCGGCTGTTCTCTTGAGGAGGTATGTATGTTTGTCTCTAATGCCTATCGACTACATACCTGACATCATGATGTAATGTTAAGTCATTTCCTTTTGTACAGTTGCACTGAATTGTCAAGGCGGTGATGGCATTTTATTTTAGTAGAACTGCACAAAATTTGCTTAAAAGAAGAGGAAAGGTCAGGAATGGCTCACTTTTCCAGAAAAAAACTATGTATGCCTTCCTGACATCAGCCGCTGTTGCTTTATTTATTCCTTGAAACAGGTGGTTAGAAACAGTCTTGCTAGCTTTTCCCATTAAGAAATTGGAGTGCTTATATTTGTGAGTCTATGCTTCAACTAGTGCAGAACATGATAGATGCTAAGCGGAAGAGACATGTTTAAACCGAAAATACAAGGTGTGGTATATGTTTACTAGCTGTTTGATATTTGTGCAGACAGAGATGTCTGCCCGTTGCTATTTGGCAAACAAACAAAGTGCCCGCAATTTTGGTTGAACTGCATAAGAGAATAGTATAGTCACTTCATGCAGTGCCATTTGAAAATAGACACAGAAAAATTGGATAGTCACTTCATGGACCGCAGAAAAGTAGTATTGTAATATTTATTGGCCAACACTAGGTGCTTCATTGCTTTGGTCTGATTATACAATGGGCATCATTTTGCCTAAGTTAAAGTTTGTATTCCAAAAATAGTCTCGCCGTGTGATCGAGAGAAGACCAAATCATATTGCAGTGGATGTTCCTCCATCATGTGTGGATCATTCTCATGGTTCCAGATGTTAGTGAAACCACTTATGTTTGTGTCGGGACCCGATTCCAAGTCACATCGATCTAGCCGGTAACACCTCATATCACTTTGCGGCCTCACGCACGGTATCCCCACGGGTGTCGCCCTACCCTGGCCCGGGACCGTTTGCGCCTTTTGGCTCACGTATATGATTGTGTCGCTAGCATCCATATGACAGAGAACCTGGTTCGACATGGCTAGTCGTGAACCCAAAGCGGCACTAACCTATGGGGACAGGCATACATGATTCACATCGAGCATGTCGGTCAGCAGCATGTCAATCCGGGCTGTAGCACTGGGCTAACAGTACTGCGAGGAACCCGGGCTGTAGTAGAATAGGCAGGACTCCGGATGTCACCGCGTGACATTTCCCCGAAGGGACAGACACAGGAACAAAGTGAAACACATGCCGGCCAGTCAAGTGTCCTGAGCAGTAGTGCTGGGCTAGCAGGACTCCGGTGAACCGGGCTGTAGCGGACTACTATGGCTCAAGGAAGCACTAGACTACATTTCCCCATAAGAGAGGCTGCCAAGGATAAACAACTAGATTATCGGATCCCACACATAGAAATGCATGTCACATGTACGCATAACATGCAAGTATGTGCTGTACAACATGGCATCACAACATAACGCAACTCATATAGATAAAGGCCCAAAAGAGCCACATAGCATTAAATACAAACAGGGGTCACATGACCCATCATTCAGAGCATACAAGCAATGGAAGCATTACATGTATGAGTACAGACAACTACAAAAGAAAAAGGCTGAGAAGCCTAACTATCTACAAGTCCCTCCCAAGGGTACAAGATCGTAGCTGAGGTAACAAGCTACTCGTCGAAGTCCAAGCGGTACTACTAGTGAGACATATGTCTCACCTGCAAAACATAAATAAAGCAAAGGTGAGTACAAACGTACTCAGCAAGACTTACATCAGATCCTATCATACATGCATTTGTATCAAGTAGGTAATGTGGGGTCTAGTTGCAGCAAGCCAGCTTTGACTCAGTGGCTATCCTGTTCTACGACAACAAGAAACTTCTTTGAGGTGAGGCAGTGCAGACGAGTCCACTAATCACCACATCAATACACTACTATGGATTCATCCTCGTCTCCTTATGAGAAGGCCATCCATAGCACTCACACTTGTCTTGAGCATTTTAGAGTATCCACTTTAAGTTGCCTATGTACCACGTAAGCATCCAAGAAGTCCATAACCGAGGACACGGCTATTCGAATAGATCACGATAACCCTGCAGGGGTGTACTTCTTCACACACGCTCTCACCACTTATCACCATATACACGTCATGTATCTCGGCAACCTTCAAGCGGAAGCCTGGCGAGGGTGTTGGCCACGACCTGACTAACCACACAAGACTCTAGTCCAGGTTTATCGCCTATTCGGGTTCCATCCGCAAGGAGATCCGGCCAGGGTGTCGCTCACGGCCCCAAACGATGTGTACAGGGTTCCCGAGCCCACCATCCGGGTGCCACTCGGTACACCGGGCCACGTGTGCCTAGTCTGTCCCAAGTCCACCCTGCCGGGTTCCACTCGGTAGAAAAATAGCACTACCTACAAACACCAGAAACTATTTGCAACTCTTGACAGAGATCAAGGCGGTTAATAAGTCGAGAGAGCTTGGAGCGCCCGGAGCCCAGTGTGTGGTAGTAGCTAGTCATTGGACAACTTACACAGAACTCAGTTCTTAAGGACGGTCCCAATGAGACAACCCACCATGTACTCCTACATGGCCTCTCACCGCTACCTTTACCAAATCATGTTGACACGCTTAACTCTCAGCACCGGATCATATCGTAACACTCCAATTCATTCCCGATGAATCAGACCTGACATACTCTAAGCAATAGCAGGCAAATCTTGGTAGGAACACAACATGGCTCAATCAACTCCTACACATGCTAGTGGGTTTTAACTATTTACTGTGGCAATGACAGGTCATGCAGAGGAATGGGTTCAACTACCGCAGCATAAAGTAGCAGTTGAATCGTTGTTGTCCTAATGCAATAAATGAGAGCAGGAGCTAGAGAGTAGGTTTGTATTGGAATGAACAAGGGGGGTTGCTTGCCTGGTAGATCAACAGGGGGGGCACTCCTCCTCAGACAGGTACTCTGGAGCACTCTCCGGAGCAGGACCTATCGATAAGGAACGGTGTCAGCAATCAATACACAATCATATGCAACATTATGATGCATGAACATGGCATGAGTATGTGATGTGTTCTGAGCGAATGCATTTAGCATTCTATTCGGATGAAGTCCATTTGAACCAAAGTTTCAAATGCAACTCCAAAATAAGCCCTTAAATACGCCATTTATATGTTTTCATATATACAGCATGTATAGGTTGGTTTGTCATGCATGAAAATGGTACAGATGGATAGATTGAATTTTTCTGATAATTTTTCATATATAAATTATTTCAATTTGAGCTACGGTTGAATTTCTGTGAATTTTTGGCTAATTTCTGGAATTTCCTGTTTTAGAATAATTCCAGAAATAAATTTATTGCGTCAGCTTGAGGTTAGCACTGCGTTAGCAGTCAACCCGGGTCAAACCTGACATGTGGGGGCCACACGTCAGTGTCATAGTTAGTTTAACAGAGGGGGTTATTTCTAATCTAATTTAGATTAGTGGCGCTGGGGCCCAGTGTCAGTGTCTCTAGGGGGGTAGTTAGTGCCTAACTAAGATGCCACATCAGCCCGCCGGAGTTTTGGCCGGTGGCGACCAATAGCGCGGCGGCGACTCGCCGGACTTGCGCTACGAGCGGCGTTTGGACGCGCAAAGACCACCGGGGCGTAGCCCATCGCCGTCCGCATCCAGGGGAGCTGGTGGGAGGCTGCGGGGGCGCTGGAGCTCGCTGGAGCGGGGCTCGAGGCGGGGGCCGGAGTACAGGTCCGGGCAGGAGCGGGCTGCGGGGCACGGGGAGGCCACCCGAGGGGCTCTGCGGCACCCTCGTGGCACCAGGAGCACGATGGGGTGCTCGGTTTGGGCGGAGGCGGGCCTAGACGACGACGGCGACATGGACGGCAGCGAAGCGCTACGGCCATGGCGTGGGAACGATGCTACAGCGT
>NC_041384.1:247420929-247429916 GCF_002162155.2 Triticum dicoccoides | reverse complement strand
CAGGGGAGGGGATGAGCCTGGGGGAGAGTGGGAGAGGGCCGAGGGGAGTGCGTGTCGCCCTCGGGTGCCTCCAGCTGCGAGCAGGGAAGCAGGAGGTGGCCGGCGTGTGCTCGCGCGCGGCGGCCACGCGCGCGCTGTCCTTCTGTCAAAGGAGGAAGAAGACCGGGGAGCCCCTGGTGGGCCGGGCCACTTCTGCCAGGTAAGGCCCAGGTGAGTTGCACAGGTAAGTTTCTCCCTTTTTTCTATTTTGTTTTTGTTTTCTATTTTCTGTCATTTGTTTTGACTTAGTAATAATACTAAACCATTTTATTTAATTCTGTCAAATTTTGCAGGGACCTAAGGGATTAATCCAAAGCCCCTCACCAAAATTCAGAATTTTTGGACATATATTATATATATAGCAAATATATATCCAAAGCAAATAATTACTGGATTAATTCCAAATTCCCCAAATAAATACTTATGAGCTCTTAAAAATATTGATTTGAATTTTATCTCTGTTCAATATTTTCAGAGAGCAACATGAGCATTTCCTTGGACCCTTTTGGAGCAATTTTTACTTGGGTCATTTTCAGAAATGATTCTGAGGGTTTCACAAATCCCCATTTCAAATTTAAATGGAATTTAAACATGAAGGCTAGCCTAGGTCATACCAAAACTAGGGATGTGACAACTCGCCCCCACTCGGAAGAATCTCGTCCTAAGATTCAAGAGTTGGTGGAAAGAAAGCGGGGTACTCAAGTCGAAGATGATCTTGACGCTCCCAAGTAGCTTTTCTCTCGGAATGATGAGACCACTGAACCTTGAGAAACTTGATGTTATGACGTCGAGTGACACGCTCTTCTTGATCAAGAATGTGAATAGGGTACTCTCGATATGCAAGGTTATCTTGGAGATCAAGTGTTTCGTGGTCCACTTCACGGATGGGATCCGAGAAGCAACGCCTGAGTTGAGAGTCGTGGAAGACATCATGTACTCGAGAAAGATGTGGGGGTAGTTCCAACTGGTAGGCAATCTCTCCTTGTTTAGCGAGAATGCGAAAAGGACCAATGTAACGAGGAGCCAACTTGCCCTTGATACCAAAACGATGGGTACCCTTCAAGGGAGTAACCTGAAGATAAGCCTTGTTGCCAACTTCATAAGCCACTTCCTTATGACGATGGTCATACTGGCTCTTTTGATGAGATTGGGCTGTTTTCAAATTCTCATGAATGATGTGAACTCGCTCTTCTGCCTCCTGGATCATATCCGGTCCAAAGAATTGTCTTTCACCGGCTTCTGACCAGTTCAAAGGTGTTCGACATCTTCGTCCATACAGCACCTCAAAAGGAGCTTTCTTGAGGCTGGATTGGTAGCTATTGTTATAAGGAAACTCGGCGAAGGGAAGACACTTCTCCCAATCCATACCGAATGAGATAACATAAGCTCTAAGCATGTCTTCGAGAATTTGGTTGACCCTTTCCACCTGACCACTTGATTGAGGGTGGAAAGCGGTACTGAAGGAAAGATGGGTGCCCATGGCAGTTTGGAAACTCTCCCAGAAATGAGAAGTGAAAAGACTACCACGGTCTGAATTGATCTCTAGTGGAACACCATGAAGCGACACTATTCGAGAAATATATAAGTCAGTGAGGTGACTAGCAGTGATACTCTCTCGAACAGGTAGGAAGTGAGCCACTTTGGAAAGACGATCAATGACTACGAAGATCGCATTATTCCCTTTCTTGGTCCTGGGAAAGCCGGTGATGAAGTCCATACCAACTTTATCCCATTTCCACTTAGGAATAGCTAAAGGTTGAAGGGTGCCAGCAGGCCTTTGATGTTCTGCCTTAACGCGATGACAAACGTCGTAGTTAGCAATAAACTGAGCAATTTCTCTCTTCATCCTAGTCCACCAGAACCTCTGGCGTAGGTCCTGATACATCTTAGTACTATCGGGATGAATTGTGAGGGGAGATTCATGAGCCTCCTTAAGGATCAGTTGTCGCAGATGTTGATTCTTGGGAACTACCAAGCGATTCTCAAAGAAAACAACACCTCGATCATCTATAGAGAAACTACCAACAACTCCCTTGTTAATGTTTCTCTTGATCTGGGAAATTCCCGTATCCTGCTTCTGAGCAGAGATGATCTGATCCACAAGAGTAGGTTTCGCCACCAAGGTAGAAAGGAATCCATGAGGAGCGATGTGAAGGTTTAGCTTACATAACTCCTCATGGAGAAGTGGTTGGCCCTGTTGCAACATGAGATTGTTGCAATAGGACTTACGACTTAGTGCATCAGCCATGACATTTCCCTTGCCTGGGGTGTAGGTAATCCCTAAGTCGTAATCTGAGATCAACTCCAACCAACGCCTTTGCCTAAGGTTCAAATCTGGTTGGGTGAAGATATACTTGAGACTCTGGTGATCGGTGTAAATATCGCAACGCTTACCAAGAAGGTAATGTCGCCAGGTCTTAAGTACATAGACTACGGCTGCAAGCTCTAGATCATGTGTAGGATAATTATCCTCATGTGGATGCAAATATCGAGATGCATAGGCAATCACATGACGATCCTGCATAAGAATGCAACCTAGTCCCTGTCGTGAGGCATCACAATAGATAACAAAGTCCTTAGTGAAATCCGGTGGCACAAGTACGGGAGCAGAAGTTAGGCATCTTTTCAGTTCCTGAAAACTATACTCACACTGTGGGGACCACTCAAACTTTTTATCTTTCTTGAGAAGTTCCGTGAGAGGTTTGGCCACTTTGGAGAAGTCTCAACAAAGCGTCAATAGTAACTGGCTAGGACAAGGAAACTCCTAACTTGCTTAACCATTTCAGGCGGAGTCCAATCAAGAACGGCCTGAAATCTCTAGGGATTGACGGCAATGCCCTTGCCAGAGATCATGTGGCCGAGATAGGTCACTTCTGGCAACCAAAATTCGCACTTGGAGAACTTGGCATAAAGGCGGTGCTCTCTGAGTTTCTCTAACATAAGTCTAAGATGTTCGGCATGCTCTTCCTCGTTCTTCGAGTAAATAAGAATATCATCGAGGTAAACCACGACGAACTTATCTAAGTACTCCATGAAGATCGAGTTCATCAAGCGAGAGAATGTAGCTGGAGCATTGGTTAGACCAAAGGACATGACGGTGTACTCGTACTGGCCATAACGAGTGACAAAAGCCGTCTTAGGAATGTCCCCATTTCTGATCTTGATTTGGTGGTAGCCTAACCTCAAATCCATCTTGGAAAAAGCTGAGAATCCAGTGAGCTGATCATACAGATCGTTGATCCTGGGGAGCGGATACTTGTTCTTTATCGTGACCAAATTAACGGGACGATAATCTACAACCATCCGGTCCGTACCATCCTTCTTCTTGACGAAGAGTATGGGGCAAGCCCAGGGAGAAGAACTAGGATGGATGAAACCCTTTTGCAAGGATTCATCGAGTTGTTTCTTAAGCTCAGCTAGTTCTAAGGGCGCCATCTTGTAAGGTCTCCTAGAGATTGGAGCGGTTCCTGGGATAAGATCTATGACAAACTATACATCTCTGTCAGGTGGAATACCTGGCAGTTCCTCTAGAAAGACATCCAGAAAGTCACGGACTACATGGATAACTTCAAGGTCTGGAAGAGGGCTGGCATCAAGGGAATAGAGCTGACGCTTTGCAACTCTAGTGGAGACAGTGACTATCTTGCCAGATGGGTGTGTAAGCTGAACAGACCTGGTGTAACAATCAATCTTGGCATAATGAGCTTTCATCCAGTCCATACCCAAGATGATGTTAATATCTGTAGACTTGAGGGCTATAAGTGATGCAAGGAATACAAGTCTGTCAACAAGAATTTCATTACCATGGCTTATTCTGGTAGTTTGCCATCTAGACCCTGGAGTTTGGATTTCAAGTGGAGTTGGCATATCACAAAATGACATGTCGTGCAAACGAGCATAGCCATCAGAAATGAAGGAGTGAGATGCTCTGGTATCGAACAGAACTGAAGCTGGATGACAGTTGACAAGGAGTGTACCAAGAACGACATCTGGATCATCATGAGCGTCTTTAGCTGAGACGTGATGCACACTTCCATGTTCAGTGGGAGCTGACTTGACACTAATCATCTTGCATGGTGGCTTACCATGGCCAACAGACTTCTCAGGCAGGGGTGGAGCATAGTTGGTTTGAGAGCAGTCACGTGCATAGTGTCCTGGCTCTCCGCATGTGAAACAAGTCCCTGAAGTAGGACGTGGACCCGCTTTGACAAGCGGTCTACCAATAGGCCTGGGTGGAGCATGTAAATGAATTGGGTGAGGTGCCACACGAGAAGGCCTCGGTGTATAACCGGGTGGAAGAGCGGAGTTTGGAACCCAAATCCGGCGCTTCTGCGAAGTAGAATCGGAAGAAGAACCCAAACCACGGGTGTGCTTATGAGACTCCTCGTAAGTGAGTTGAGTTGTCTCTGCATTAATGGCCTTGTTCACAAGAGCCTGGAATGTATTGCAATGTTGCAAGTGGAGATCATGACACAACTTGGGGTTGAGACCCTTCCGGAACCTAGCCTGCTTCTTGGCGTCTGTGGACACTTCTTCTGTAGCATAGCGAGCAAGGTTCTCAAACTCTCTACCGTAAGCATCAACAACCATCTTACTCTGGGTGAAATTACAGAACTCTTCTCTCTTGCGATCAATGAGATCCCGAGGAATGTGATGCTCGCGAAAAGCCTCAGTGAAATCTCTCCAGGTGGGTATCTGGTCAGCTGGAAGCATAGCCTCATAGTTCTGCCACCAAATACTAGCAGGACCTTCCAGGTGATATGCATCGTAGGTAACCTTGTCACCTTCAGCTACATTCGTAGAATGCAGCTTGTGAGTGATACTACGGAGCCAGTCATCTGCATCGAGTGGTTCAATGGAATGATGGAAGGTAGGTGGTTTCAAACCAATGAAATCATAGATGGTCGCTGACTCTTTGCACTGGGGTGCGGTGTTCTCCTCGATACATGCTAACAAGCGGTTGGACTCATGCTTGTTCCTCTCCATCTCTAACATGAACTCTGCCAACAAAGACTGATTGGGAGGATCCTCATCCCTACCATCTTCGTGGTTCCGGCTATGAGCAACAGAACTTCGGTTAACCGGCAACATCCTGAAGAACGAAACCAAGGAAAACAAGGATGGATTCAGCATCAACTATAGGATGCAGAAGGTAGCATAAGAATTTAGTATCTCTCAAACTCCTATGACAATTCCGGCAGCATAATGGTAGTAAAATGCTCAAAATGAGACATTCTGCAAAAGACGGGGTAGCACCATACTCAACATCATCACTCAAGGTTCGGAGATATACTAGACAGACTACACCGGAAGTACTTGAAAACTGGAATATGACTCTGATCAACCAATCCTATGGGACTACGGAGTAGTAACACATGATCCTGATAGACAGAAGAGGAAGCCTAGTTCCTTAACCCCGTAGGAAAGATAGGATGACTCAGATCAGAAGGGCATGAGGTATAAGGAGTAAAAAGAGCCTTACGTTCCCTTCCACAATCAATTCCCTTACATAACTAAAGAATTTCTAGACTCAACTTCAACCAGGTTGGCTTGGAAATCCTACAGGCAGTCAGGCTCTGATACCAAAGTTGTCGGGACCCCGATTCCAAGTCACATCGATCTAGCCGGTAACACCTCATATCACTTTGCGGCCTCACGCACGGTATCCCCACGGGTGTCGCCTTACCATGGTCAGGGACCGTTTGCGCCTTTTGGCTCATGTATATGATTGTGTCGCTAGCATCCATATGACAGAGAACCCGAGCCGACATGGCTAGTCGTGAACCCAAAGTGACACTAACCTATGGGGACAGGCATACATGATTCACATCGAGCATGTCGGTCAGCAGGGTGTCAATCTGGGCTGTAGCACTAGGCTAACAGGACTCCAGGGAACCCGGGCTGTAGCAGGCTAAGCAGGACTCCGGATGTCACCGCGTGACATTTCCCCGAAGGGACAGACACAGGAACGAAGTGAAACACATGCCGGCCAGTCAAGTGTCCTGAGTAGTAGTGCTGGGCTGGCAGGACTCCGGTGAACCGGGCTGTAGCGGACTACTATGGCTCAAGGAAGCACTAGACTACATTTCCCCATAAGAGAGGCTGCCAAGGATAAACAACTAGATTGTCGGATCCCACACATAGCAATACACGTCACACGTACGCATAACATGCAAGTATGTGCTGTACAACATGGCATCACAACATAACACAACTCATATAGATAAAGGCCCAGAAGAGCCACATAGCATTAAATACAAACAGGGGTCACATGACCCATCATTCAGAGCATACAAGCAACAGAAGCATTACATGTCTGAGTACAGACAACTACAAAAGAAAAAGGCTAAAAAGCCTGACTATCTACAAGTCCTTGCCAAGGGTACAAGATCGTAGCTGAGGTAACAAGCTACTCGTCGAAGTCCAATCGGTACTACTAGTGAGACAGATGTCTCACCTGCAAAACATAAATCAAGCAAACGTGAGTACAAAGGTACTCAGCAAGACTTACATCAGGTCCTATCATACATGCATTTGCATCAAGAAGGTAATGTGGGGTTTAGTTGCAGCAAGCCAGCTTTGACTCAGTGGCTATCCTGTTCTACGACAACAAGAAACTTCTTTGAGGTGAGGCAGCGCACACGAGTCCACTAATCACCACATCAATACACTACTATGGATTCATCCTCGTCTCCTTATGAGAAGGCCATCCATAGCACTCACACTTGTCTTGAGCATTTTAGAGTATCCACTTTAAGTTGTCTATTTACCACGTAAGCATCCAAGAAGTCCATAACCGAGGACACGACTATTCGAATAGATCACGATAACCCTGCAGGGGTGTACTTCTTCACACACGCTCTCACCACTTATCACCATATACACGTCATGTATCTCGGCAACCTTCAAGCGGAAGCCTGGCGAGGGTGTCGGCCACGACCTGACTAACCACACAAGACTCTAGTCCAGGTTTATCGCCTATTCGAGTTCCATCTGCAGGGAGATCGAGCCGGGGTTTCGCTCATGGCCCCAAACGATGTGTACAGGGTTCCCGAGCCCACCATCCGGTTGCCACTCGGTACACCGGGCCACGTGTGCCTAGTCTGTCCCAAGTCCACCCTGCCGGGTGCCACTCGGTAGAAAAATAGCACTACCTACAAACACTAGAAACTATTTGCAACTCCTGGACAGAGATCAAGGCGGTTAATAAGTCGAGAGAGCTTGGAGCGCCCAGAGCCCAATGTGTGGTAGTAGCTAGTCATTGGACAACTTACACAGAACTCAGTTCTTAAGGACGGTCCCAATGAGACAACCCACCATGTACTCCTACATGGCCTCTCACCGCTACCTTTACCAAATCGTGTTCACACGCTTAACTCTCAGCACCGGATCATATCGTAACACTCCAATTCATTTCCGATGAATCAGACCTGACATACTCTAAGCAATAGCAGGCAAAGCATGGTAGGAACACAACATGGCTCAATCAACTCCTACACATGCTAGTGGGTTTTAACTATTTACTATGGCAATGACAGGTCATGCAGAGGAATGGGTTCAACTACCGCAGCATAAAGTAGCAGTTGAATCGTTGTTGTCCTAATGCAATAAATGAGAGCAGGAGCGAGAGAGTAGGTTTGTATCGGAATGAACAAGGGGGCTTGCTTGCCTGGTAGATCAACAGGGGGGCACTGCTCCTCAGACAGGTACTCTGGAGCACTCTCCGGAGCAGGACCTATCGAGAAGGAACGGTGTCAGCAATCAATACACAATCATATGCAACATTATGATGCATGAACATGGCATGAGTATGTGATGTGTTTTGAAAGAATGCATTTAGCATTCTATTTGGATGAAGTCCATTTGAACCAAAGTTTCAAATGCAACTCTAGAATAAGCCCTTAAATATGCCATTTATATGTTTTCATATATACAGCATGTATAGGTTGGTTTGTCATCCATGGAAATGGTAAAGATGGATAGATTGAATTTTTCTGATAATTTTTCATATATAAATTATTTCAATCTGAGCTACGGTTGAATTTCTGTGAATTTTTGAAGTTTTGGCTAATTTCTGGAATTTCCTGTTTTAGAATAATTCCAGAAATCATTTATTGCATCAGCTTGAGGTCAGCACTGCGTCAGCAGTCAACCCGGGTCAAACCTGACGTGTGGGGGCCGCATGTCAGTGTCATAGTTAGTTTAACAGAGGGGTTATTTCTAATCTAATTTAGATTAGTGGCGCTGGGGCCCAGTGTCAATGTCTCTAGGGGGGTAGTTAGTGCCTAACTAAGATGCCACGTCAGCCCGCTGGAGTTCTGGCCGGCGGCGACCAATAGCGCGGCGGTGACTCGCCGGACTTGCGCTATGAGCGGCGTCTGGGCATGCGAAGACCACCGGGGCGTAGCCCATCATCGTCCGCATCCAGGGGAGCTGGTGGGAGGCTGCGGGGGCGCCGGAGCTCACCGGAGAGGGGCTCGAGGCGGTGGCCGGAGCACGAGTCTGGGCGGGAGCGGGCTGCGGGGCATGGAGAGGCCACCCGAGGGGCTCTGTGGCACCCTCGTGGCACCAGGAGCATGATGGGGTGCTCGGTTTGGGCGGAGGCGGGCCGAGACGGCGACGGCGACATGGACGGCGGTGAAGCGCTACGGCCATGGCGGGGGAACGATGCTACGACGCACGAGCGGCTAAGAGGAGAGGGGGGAACGGTAGCTGGGCTCACCGCGGATCCGGTGGAGGCGTCAAAGAGCTCGGGGGAGGTCCAACGGCGACGAATTTGATGGCGGCGATCTGCGGCATCGACGAGGAAGACGACATCGGGGGCAGCTCTACAGGGCGTGCCGGCTTGCGTGAGTCGTCGGAGAGGACGAGGAGGACAGCGTAGAGCTAACGGGCTTGTCGGAGAGGCGAGGCAGTGACGGTGGCCGTGGCAACGGCGAACGGTGGCG
>NC_041384.1:247413748-247420649 GCF_002162155.2 Triticum dicoccoides | reverse complement strand
GGGAGGGGACGAGCCTAGGGGAGAGTGGGAGAGGGCCGAGGGGAGTGCGTGTCGACCTCGGGTGCCTCCAGCAGCGAGCAGGGAAGCAGGAGGTGGCCGGTGTGTGCTCGTGCGCGGCGGCCATGCGCGCGCTGTCCTTCTGTCAAAGGAGGAAGAAGACCGGGGAGCCCCTGGTGGGACGGGCCACTTCTGCCAGGTAAGGCCCAGGTGAGGTGCACAGGTAAGTTTCTCCCTTTTTTCTATTTTGTTTCTGTTTTCTATTTTCTGTCATTTGTTTTGACTTAGTAATAATACTAAACCATTTTATTTAATTCTGTCAAATTTTGCAGGGACCTAAGGGATTAATCCAAAGCTCCTCACCAAAATTCATAATTTTTGGACATATTATATATATACTAAATATATATCCAAAGCAAATAATTACTGGATTAATTCCAAATGCCCAAAATAAATACTTGTGAGCTCTTAAAAATATTGATTTGATTTTTATCTCTGTCCAATATTTTCAGAGAGCAACATGAGCATTTCCTTGGACCCTTTTGGAGCAATTTTTACTTGGGTCATTTTCAGAAATGATTCTGAGGGTTTCACAAATCCCCATTTCAAATTTAAATGGAATTTAAACATGATGCAAACATGAAGGCTAGCCTAGGTCATACCAGAACTAGGGACGTGACAGTTTGCAAGAGGAAATGTAGACTTCACAAACAAATTTGTCTTTCAGTCTGTACTGAATGTTGGCCAAGAGAAACATCCATGTTAGTAGGAAGAACAGATGTTTTTTTCTAGATCTTTGCTTTTGGAGCTACATATTTGTATATGATCTATGAATCATTGAGATGCGTTAACTTGTTGATCTTATGTATGGGAATCGTACTACTTAGTTTTAGTTGCGACGCAAGATCCGAAGTGGCTGATCTTTGCTTTTGGAGCTACATATTTGTATATGATCTGTGAATCATTGGGATGCATTAACAGTTACTTATTTATATTCGCTCAGTGTTTACAAGTTACTGAGCGATCACTAGCTAGCCTACAAATGCGCTCCTGGCAGTTTTATTTGCGACGCAAGATGCAAAGCGGCAGTTTTTTGAATAAAAATGCCTACCTCTGAATAAACTGACAGGCTACACTATCGATCCTACACGGATAAAAATGCCTACCTCTGAAGAAACTGACAAGCTACACTATCGATCCTACACGGATAAATAGCGGATCACGCACGTACTACCTCCTTTCCGGTTTGCAGGGCTCAATTCAAGAAACGACCTACTCGATCCTACACGAATAAATAGCGGATCACGCACGTACTAGTACCTCCTTTCCGGTTTGCAGGGCTTAATTCAAACCTCTCACCAACCAAGGTACTCCCTCCGTCCGGGATTTATTAGTCCTATGAGCAAAGCAGCAAGACCAAGGCATGGCAATAATTAACGGCATGCAGAAGTTTAAGCCTAATTAATTCCAGCAGTTTAAGTGGCTACATGCGTGCCCTTGGCTGTGACTCGTTGCATGCTGCTTCGCGTATTGCCTGCGAGCGATTCTGAGTGCCTGCATGCAGCCGGCCGTAATTGAGGCAGCTAACTGATGCGAAAAAGATACGCTTTAAATCCGTGGAAACATTATTGACAATGAGGGAGATGATTCGAGTGCACTCGTTTGACCGCTATGCCGGCGTGCGACCCAGACGGGACGGGATGGCACAGTCATAATTTCAGTTTCTCTAGTTTTCCACGGCAAGCTGGCGCGCTAAGGCATTATGCATTGAATTCCAATGACCGTCGCGCTACCTTCCGCCTATAAGTAATGTTTCCCAGCCTTCTCAGGTGCCACCGTGACCCAACTCGCCATATCCTCATAAGTCCCCACCGGCCCGACATCGCTCGCCACGTCCGCCATGCCCCCGTCCATCCGCGGTAGGCGACGCCAGAGGCGGTCACCGCCGGAACTAGTGTTTGGGTTTTCACGGGAAGGCAGACGGAGGGAGGAGGCATTTTATCTGTCTTTAGATGGCAATGCGGAGATCGTGGAGTTGTTGGAGCGCGACTGCATGGCGGAGGAGCAGGAGTTGTTGGAGCGCGACCGCCTGGTGGAGGAGCAGCGTATCGCCGATTTGCGCCGCCAGCGGGACATGGAGCAGCAGTGCACTGACGCTCTAAGTCGCGAGCAGAGCGCCCGCAACTGGGCCGACTATGTGGAGGCCGGTGCCCGACAAATATCCCTGGAGGCTGTCGGGCACGAACACTTTCGCGACGCCGATTTTTACTACCAGCTCGTCAAGTGGGTTTCCCGCTTGGAAGCCGAAGCTTCGGTGGACCACGCTGGCATGGAAAGGGCCAACGTGCGTGAGCAACGCGCCCTATCGCACCTCTGGCAAGTCCGAGGCGAGGCGGAGGACACCAGTACCGGTGTTTAGCATGGACAGCAGATGGCAGCCAGCATCGTCTAGTTAGCTAAGAGTAAGTTAGTACTTGTACGCTACTAGAGTGTTAGTGGGAGTAGATAGTTAACTTGGCTATGATGGTTGTCAACGTGGAAGTTCAGTACTCTATATGTGGATCAGACCTGTTACTTTGCTCTGAATGTTGAACTTTCTGTTTGAACATATGGAATGGGCTATTATTTTTTAAATGGGTTGTATTTGTCCTCCACGGTTTAGAGGCTGACTTGTGGGCCTAGCAAGTTGACGCGTACACAATCAGGAGATGATTGTACGTGGAGAGGATGACAGCAGGGACCCACCAAGGTCATGGCAATACGCAAGCAAGTGCCTCCTTATTTCAAGCCAATAAAAAATGGCTCCTCCTAGTGGATTTCTGACATCTGGGTCCCATGCCATTGTCAACGTAGTCAATAAACGAGAGAATTGCACAATGAGCGGCTGACACCAAGGACCCAACAGCTCGCCCAGTTATTTTTGTTTTGGGTTAATTTGATAAATGCCACTCCAAATCTGGTATGTCCGAGAAATGCCACTCCAATTTGCAAACTTTGAAAAATGCCATTTCATGCCATTTCTAGTGGCATTTTTCGAAGTCTGGAGTGGCGTTTTTCAAAGTTTGCAAACTGCAGTGGCGTTTTTCAAAATTTGCAAAAATTGTTGTGGCATTTTTCAAATTTTGGAAATTGCAGTGGCACTTTTATGAATCGCCATAATTGGAGTGGCATTTATCTAATTTGTTTTTGAGACGGAAGCAGGGTGTCAACTGGGCTGTGCGGGACACTCTGGCCTATCTAGACAGCCTTTTCTTTTATGTTTACCACAGACCAGCCCCGTAGTTTTTTTTCTTTCAGAAAATGGCTAGCCCAGTTCTTTTGTGATTTGTCAAGTAAGTCGCTTTATCAGGCCTGTTGGGCTGCAAATCTTTCAAGACGAGGAGAGCTTCATTCGGCTGGCCGAGAAAATGGCCTATCAGTAATGAGAAATGGGCTATACATTTTTAAAACACATCAAACAGGCAATTATTTTCAGATATCTTTTTTTTCATTTCGAGATTTTAAATTGCATTGATTTTCATGCGTGGACAATTTATTGTATTTTATATTGATATACATTTATTTTTAAAATCAGTCTGAATGTGACTTGAAATTTCAGGATTAAAAACAGTTCAAACCGCACCGACATATGCAAAATTTTGTATAATTTTTTAACCATGGCCATAATATGGGCTGTAATGCTAACATAAAGAATATGGGCTCCAAAAAACCCGTAAGAATTAGCAAATGGGCTGTAAATTATTTGAAATAATGGCAGATGGGCTGTATGCTGTTTTCCACAGATTTGAGGCTTTCCATAGATGGCCTGTATACTATTGGATGTCCATCCAACGGCCGTCGTGCTTCTTCAATCTCTACTCTTCCTGCTCCAGCCGCTCAAACAAGCGCCGGCGGGACTGCCTGCTCCCTCCTCCCCGCGGCCAGCTGTGCTGCCACGCAGGCCTCACTACCCCACCGTACTCCCATCGCCGGCCTAGCCATCCCTCTACTCACCCACACCTGCTGTTATTCTCCGGCGACGACAGACGAACCAGTAAACCCTCGTACAGTCGTACTCCCCTCTGCGTGGGAAACAAAACAACGGCTGAGTCTTCCCTACCTCCGTGTCGTTCCCTTCCTAGGCCTCGTCGTCGTCCACCGCCCTGGTGCTCTTGGCGTGGCGTGGTCAGCGTGGTCAATGACCGACATGCATCTGAAGTGGACTGTACGTGGAGAGGCTGACAGCTGGGTCCACGACCGCACCCAAGGAAATGCCTCCTTATTACGTTCAAAATAATGATTTCATCCACCTGACATCTGGGACCCACCGAAACAGCCTCTGTATTTCGTGAAAAAATGTTACCGCCGCTGACAGCTCGGACCCACCAGCTATATCTTCGCACGCAAGGAAGTGCCTCCTTATTACGCACAAAAAAAAATGAATACTCCCCCTGCTAGCTGGGACCCAGTATAGTGGGCCTACTAAGTTGACGGGGACGAAGGGCTTTGTCAACATAGTCAATATGCACGATTCTAACTCGACTGACCGTACGATGTCTATCCAACGACCGTAGTGCTTCTTCAACCTCTGGTCTTCTTGCTCCAGCCGCCCAAAGCAGTGCCGGTCGTGCCGCCTTCTTCTGCCTCCCGTGGCCGGCTGTGCTGCCGCGGAGGCCTCACCGCCCCCATACTACTCCCACCGCTGGCCAGGACATCCCTCCACTCCACTCACCCACACCCCCTGTTATTCTGCGGCGACGGCAGCGCAGCCAAACCAGTGAACCCTCATACTCCTCTCCGCGTGGGCATCCACTACCGCATCTTCACCGGCTCCGCATCGTCCCCTTCCTACGCCTCGCAGTCGTCCACCGCCGTGGTGCTGTCAGCGCGACGTGGTCAATGTGGTCAACGACCGAATTCCATCGGAAGAATACTGTACGTGGAGAGGCTGACAGCTGGGTCCACGGCAGTCGCAAGGAAGTGCCTCCTTATTGCGGAAAATAATTATTCCTCCACCTGACAGCAGGGACCCACCGGACGCCCACCAGTACATCATGAAAAAAACGTTTGCCCCTGACTACTGGGACCCACCCGACGGGCCACTGTATTTCACGAAAAAAACGTTCCCCCTGCTGTCAGCTCGGACCCACCGGAAGTGCCTCCTTATTACGCACAAAAAAATGAATACCCCCTGTTAGCTGGGACCCACCTTGGTGGGAGGCTGACTTGTGGGCCTACTAAGTTGACGGGGACGGAGGGCTTTGTCAACTTAGTCAATATGCACGATTCTAGCTCCAGTGACCGTACGATGTCCATCCAACGGCCGTAGTGCTTCTTCAACCTCTGGTCTTCTTGCTCCAGCCGCCCAAACCAGCATCGGTCGTGCCTCGTGCTCCTGCCTCCCGTGGCCGGCTGCGATGCGGCGGAGGCCTCACCGCCCCCTACTACTCCCACCGCTGGCCAGGCCATCCCTCTACTCACCCACACCCCCTATTATTCTGCGGCGATAGAAGCCTCACACCGCAGCAAACCAGTGAACCCTCGTACTCCTCTACGCATGGGCATCCACTGCCGCGTCTTCCTCGGCTCCGCGTCGTCCCCTTCCTAGGTCTCGCCGTCATCCACCGCCCTGGTGCTCTCGGCGTGGCATGGTCAACGTGGTCAAGGAACGGCTTCCATCGGACGTGGACTGTACGTGGAGAGGCTGACAGCTGGGTCCACGGCCGCAGCAAGGAAGTGCCTCCTTATTACGTGCAAAATAATTATTCCTCCACCTGACAGTAGGGACCACCGGACGGGCCACCGTATTTCATGAAAAAAATGTTTGACCCTAACTGCTGGGACCCACCAGCTACATCTTCGCACGCAAGGAAGTGCCTAAAAGTCAGGACCCACCTGGTCGAAGCGTACGTAGTGTTGTCATTCTGGTCGTGAACGTGTACGTACATATATACTGGTGGATGTAGAGGCGCGCATGTGTCGTAGTAGAGGCGCGCACGTAGCATGTACACGTACGTACATCGGCCAGGGTGCAAGAAATAAAATACGGCCACGTATGTGTACATATGGGTGGGGTCTCGAACGCCTACTCGCGCATACATACGGCCAGGGCTCGTGTACATGGCTGGGTCGGAACGGAGAAATAGCGTCGTCATCGTGTTCATGGGGAGGCAACGGAATGCATCATGTTCATGGGGAGGCAACGGAATGCGTCGTGTTCATGGGGAGGCAACGGAACGCGTGGGAGCCAACCGACTGGGTCGGAATGGAATGCGTGGTCGTGTTCATCGGGAGGGCTTGGACGGAACAGACGATGGAAACGAGGCCTGGCGTACCGCAAAACGGAGGAAACGACCTTTTGTTCGACCGGCCATGTTTGAAACAGGATCCTATTCATCGGGAGGGGTCTGGCGTACCGCAAAACATAGGAAATGGACCTCCTATGGTCGAAACAGGGGTCCTGTTGATCGGGAGGGGTGTGGCGTACCGCAAAACGGACGAAACGGACTTGTGTTGGTGCGCTACGGTCGAAACGGGGGCCCTGTTCATCGGGAGGGGTGTGGCGTACCACAAAACGGGACTCCACGGGATACTGTTCATCTCCACCGTCGACCCCCTCCAGCCTCCACGAGCTACTGTTCATCCACCGTCGACCTCCTCCAGCCTCCACCTGTGACTGTTCATCCACGGGCTCCCGTTCATCCAGCCTCCACCGCGCGCTACTCCACCGGCTACTGTTCAACCAGCCCTCTCCACGGGCTCCTGTTCAACCACCCCTCCATGGGCTCCTGTTCATCCTGCCCTCCACCGTCTACTGTTCATCCTGCCCTCCACGGGTGGTCCTGTTCATCCAGCCCTCCACGGGGTCCTGTTCATCCAGCCCCAACCGGCTCGATCGATCGGGGTCCTGTTCATCCGGAGGCAA
>NC_041384.1:247401336-247413485 GCF_002162155.2 Triticum dicoccoides | reverse complement strand
ACCATGGTTTTTTTCCGTCATGGACGGCCCAAAGAATGTCATGCAGCTGCGTCTCCGGCCCGCCCAGGACAAAAAGCCCATTTTCTGTCATGATTTTTTGTCATAGAAGTAGGAGCCCACCACATCTATGATGATACCGGGTTTTGTCACAATTATCGTCATAGAAGTGTCATATGTATGAAAGAAATTTTTTTCATTCGGCCCAAAATGTCACCGATGTGTCCTTTTTTTGTAGTGCATAAATCTAAATTTATATATGTTTCATATGCTTATACCATGGGGACTAATGACTTCACATAGAATAAGTATAGGTAGTAAACTTATTGAAACTTAGCAAACGTAGAATTGGTCACTTGAACAATTCATGAAAGAATATTGAAGAAAGAGAGATTTCACATATAAATATACTATCTTGGACATCTTTTGTAATTGTGAGCACTCATTAGAATATGACATGCTAAAAGGTTGATGTTGGACAAGGAAGACAACGTAATGGGTTATGCTTTCTTATATCCAAAATAAAGTATATTTTCTTGGATCATTCAACATGTTGAGCTTGATTTTCCCCCTCATGCTAGCCAAATTCTTTGCACCAAGTAGAGATACTACTTGTGCTTCCAAACATTCCTTAAACCAATTTTTTCATGAGAGTCCACCATACCTACCTATGGATTGAGTAAGATCCTTCAAGTAAGTTGTCATCGGTGCATGCAATAAAAATTGCCCTCTAAATATGTATGATCTATTAATGTGGAGAAAATAAGCTTTATATGATCTTGCGACGTGGAAGAAATAAAAGTGACTGACTGCATAATAAAGGTCCATATCACAAGTGGCAATATAAAGTGACGTTCTTTTGATTTAAGATTTTGTGCATCCAACCATAAAAGCACATGACAACCTCCGCTTCCCTCTGCGAAGGGCCTATCTTTTACTTTTATCTTCTACCTTATGCAAGAGTCATGGTGATCTTCACCTTTCCTTTTTACATTTTATCCTTTAGCAAGCACATTGTGTTGGAAAGATCCTGATATATATATCCAATTGGATGTAAGTTATCATGAACTATTATTGTTGACATTACCCTTGAGGTAAAAGTTGGGAGCCGAATCTATAAGCCCCTACCTTTCTCTGTGTCCGATTAAAACTTTGAACCCATAAATATCACGGGAGTGTTAGCAATCGTGAAAGAATAAATGATAGTTGAGTATGTGGAGTTTGCTATATCAAAGCTCTGACATAGACCCTTCCTAAAAATAAGATGAATTGCAATTGTTTGATGACTGAGAATATAGTTTGTTAGTTTCAAGAGAGTTTATGATCTATACTTTAACATGCGAATAGCTTGTTACTTGATCATGAGAAGTTTTATGAAAATGAGCTACTGTTATGATATATAATGATGCTATAAAAAGTGATTGGAACTATCATTGATGAAACTTATGCACTTGCTAGCATTCACACTTCATAAATGATTTCTTTTATCATTTACCCACTCGAGGACGAGCAGGAATTAAGCTTGGGGATGCTGATACGTCTCCAATGTATCTATAATTTATGAAGTATTCATGCTATTATGTTATCAATCTTGGATGTTTTATATGCATTTATATGCTATTTTATATGATTTTTGGGACTAACCTATTAACCTAGTGCCCGGTGCCAGTTTCTGTTTTTCCTTGTTTGTGAGTTTTACAGAAAAGGAATATCAAATAGAGTCCAGTTGACGTGCCAATTTTTGATGATTTTTTATGGACCAAAAGAAGACCCCGGAGTAAAAGAGTTGGGCCAGGAGAGTCCCGGGGCATCCACGAGGGTGGGGGCACCCCCCCATGCGTGTGGTCCTGCCTCATGGACGCCTCGGGAACCTCCTTGACGAGAGACCGACGCCAAAAATTCCTATAAATACAGAAACCTCGGAAAATTAACCTAGATCGGGAGTTTCGCCGCCAGAAGTCTCCGTAGCCACCGAAAACCAATCTAGGCCCTCTCCAGCACCCTACCGAAGGGGGCCATCATCACCGGAGGGCATGGAGGAGGATCCCGGAGGGGCCATCATCACCATGAAGGCCAAGAACCAGAGGGGGAAATCCATGGAGGAGGAAGCACCTCCTCTCTCTTTTTTTGACCTTGAAGACTGCAGGGTTTACACCCCACATCATTTTATTAGAAATTAAAACAGAAGGTACAAGACAAAGTTCCTCAAGAAAAGGAACTGAACAACAAAGAGAAGAAAAATAAAAACTGTACAAGCTCTATCTCTTGGTGGCACCGGAGTGCCATCGAGAGGGGAATCACCGCCGTGGTGATCGTCTTCACCAACATCACCATCATCATCACCTTCCTCATCTCTTTTACGGGGTCCACTCTCCCGCACCCCGCTGTAATCCCTACTTGAACATGGTGCTTCATGCCACATATTATGATCCACTGATGTGTTGCCATCCTATCATGTTTTGAGTAGATATCCTTTGTCTTTGGGTTGATTGATGATCTAGATTGGTATGAGTTGTATGTTTTACTTTGGTGATGTCCTATGGTGCCCTCCGTGTCGCGCAAGCGTGAGGGATTCCCACTGTAGGGTGTTGCAATACGTTTATGATTCACTTATAGTGGGTTGCGTGAGTGACTGAAACACAAACCCAAGTAAGGGGGTTGTTGCGTATGGGATAAAGAGGACTTGATGCTTTAATGCTATGGTTGGGTTTTACCTTAATGATCTTTAGTAGTTGCGGATGCTTGCTAGAGTTCCAATCATAAGTGCATATGATCAAAGTAGAGAAAGTATGTTAGCTTATGCCTCTCCCTCATATGAAACTGCAATAGTGATTACCGATCTTGTTAACGATTGCCTAGGACAATTCCGCACACCGATCCACCATTATTCCACACTCACTATTTATAATATTTAGTAATATACTCTAACTTCATGATAACAACACCTACTTTTATATTTTAGCTCTCCGATATCATACAAAGTTATCCTCTTCATACCCACGACATAGTTTTATTTCTTGTTGCTAGTTGGAAGCGAACGTTCAGTGTACGTAGAGTCGTATAAGTGGCGGATAGGGATTGAGAGAATATTGATCTTACCTTTAGCTCCTTGTGGGTTCGACACTCCATACTTATCACTTCCACCTTTGGAAATTCCTACGATGATTCCTTGCACTTGGGGATTATCACCCATCATCCGCAATGTCCTCGTCACCAGGACCCTCATTGACGGCGGTGCAAGGCTCAATGTCCTTTCTGTTGAAATGTTCGACCGCCTCCAAGTACCATATGATTAGCTGCAGCTAACTAGGCCCTTCTCAGGAGTGATGATGGCTCCACCACCCCGATATGGCAAATTAGCCTCCCTATCACCTTCAGCAAGCGCGACAACTACCGCACTGAGCTCATCAACTTCGACGTCGCCCACATTCACCTTCCATAAAACACCATCCGTGGGTATCCGGCCCTGGCCAAGTTCATGGTAGTGACTCATCATGGTTACAATGTCCTCAAGATGCTAGGGAGCTGCAGCGTCATCACGGTCGCTTGCGTGGAGAAAGACATGATGTGCTCTCTCGAGCGCGCCTACCAGGCTATGGCGGCCGAAGACCCAGACAATGAAAGTACCATCTACCCTCTTGAGGCTGCCCCCAAGAAGAAGAAGAAACAGCTGCTCTGCCAAGGGCCTCAGGAGAGCAGAGTCTCCAGCGGCGCCACCTCAGGACCTACGCCCACGGATGGGGCGCCTCCCTCCCTCACATAGGAAGGTGCGCCTGGTACCCTCCTCAGGCTGGGCTTGGGGGCTCTCTTTTGAAGGGCCTTTGACTTAGCCAATGTCATGAGGGAGCCGCTCGGGCACCACGTGGAGGTATGCTTCACCGGACACTTCCCTCAGGAGGGAACATGGGATGGAGTGCCTAGTGCTCAGGAATTCATCACCAAGGCGACCGAAGAGCTTCAAGAGGCGCGAGCCATGCGCGGTGACCGCCGCTCACCACCTGGCGCAACTCCTTGTCCTGGCAAGAACGACGAGCTGCGCGTCTGCGTGAACATCCCAGGGCTCAACAGGGCCGCATCCCGGGAGCGTTTCTGGCCTTCGCGTGTTGTTCGGTGCGAGGGTCCATCTCACAGCTATGTTTGCATGCCATTTGGCCTGCCTAACCGGGCTGTCACCTTCCGGCGCCACTTGCGGAGCGTTTTGGCGGCTCGGGAGGCCAGGCATCACGCAGTCCTGGTGGAGATGGCAACGTTTCTTCATGAGCCTCCTAGGCCCCCAAAGCCTCCCGAGGCTCTGGACTCAGGCGGCTCGTGAGGAGCAACTTCTTCGACATGCGTCTTCAGCTGCTTCAACATCCCTCTAGCAACGGTGCCAGGTAACTCTTCCTAATTCATTCTGTTGGGGGCGCCCCTCGGGCAGCACTTTCCCCAAGTTGCGCGGGCCTGTCCCTGTGACGTGTATCCTTTTGCGTCTTTAACTTACTCTGTTGGGGGCGCCCCTCGGGCTGCATCATCCCCAGGCTGCGTGGGTCCGTCCCTGCGGCATGTATCGTTCTTGCATTTACCCAAATTAACTTGTCTCCCCCATGAGCTACCTTATGATTATCACTTTCCATTCCATCACTTCAATGCCATGAACATCATGCACCCTTGCGAACCCACCCACGATCGCCTCATGATTAAGGGCCGGCACGGCGTCTGTGCTCGGGTCCGTCCCTGCAGCATCGCTAAATCCAAGTGGCTGAGCTCTGGCTCGTGGGCTAGCCCCGTGTACGTCTCCTCCCATGGCCCTTGGTGCTTGGCTCTCGCATGTGCTAATCATGGGCGGATGAGCTAGGGTGCACGACCCAGTGCCTCGCCACCAAGGGAGCCGCGCGCCGGCTGTATTTCTTCAAGATTTTTTGAGTGAGAAGACTGGGCATAACGTCTGTGCTCGGGTCCATCCCTGCAGTGTTGATAAACCCAACGACTGAGCTCTGTCTGGCGGGCCAGACCCATTCACGTCACCTCCTGGGGTCATTGGTGTTTGACCTTCTCATGTGATCGCCTCAGGAGATTCATCTGGCGCAGGTTGTCTAACCATCTCGCAGGACCACCACAACTGACAAGAATCAAGTTCAGGCACAACCTGCCTTGAGGTAGGGCCTCGTGAGTCCCGTGCTGGCTCACGAGTGCCCGGATACACCTCATCTAGCCGACCGTGCAAGCCACGTGTCAGGGCGGGGTTGTACACACCTTGAGGGCTCCACTCAGAGCGAGCCCTCACCCATGCACCAGTGGAAGTTGTTGGGGAACGCAGTATTTCAAAATTTTCCTATGATCACGCAAGATCTATCTAGTAGATGCATAGCAACGAGAGGGGAGAATGTGTCCACATACCCTCGTAGTCCGAAAGCAGAAGCGTTTAGTAATGCGGTTGATGTAGTCGAACGTCTTCGCGATCCAACCGATCCAAGCACCGAACATACGGCACCTCCATGTTCAGCACACGTTCAGCTCAGTGACGGCCTCGATCTCTTGATCCAATTGAGGATGAGGGAGAGTTCCATCAGCATGACGGCATGGCGACAGTGATTATGAAGTTACGGGCATAGGGCTTCACCTAAGCACTATGACGATATGACCGAGGTGTGTAACTGTGGAGGGGAGCACCGCACATGGTTAAGAGAAACTTGTGTGTTCTAGGGTACCCCTGCCCTCGTATATAAAGAAGGGGAGGGGGAGGCCGGCCGGCCCCTGTAGGGTGCGCCAGGAGAGGGGAGTCCTACTAGGACTCCGAGTCCTAGTAGGATTTCACCTGGAGGAAGGGGGAAGAAGGAAGGGAGAGGGGGAAGGGAAGGAAAGTGGGGCGCCACCCCTTCCCCAAGTCCAATTAGGACCCAAGTAGGGGGGCGTGGCCATCCCATTTTGGCCCTTCTCTCTCCCCACTAAGGCCCATGAAGGCCCATTAGTTCCCCTGGGGGGTTCCGATAACCCTCCGGCACTTTGATAATTATCCTGTATCTCTCGGAACTCATCCAGTGTCTGAATAATATCGTCCAATATATCAATCTTTATGTCTCGACCATTTCGAGACTCCTCGCCATGTCCGTGATCTCATCTGGGAATCCGAACAAACTTCGGTCATCCAATCACCTAACTCGTAATACAAATTGTCATTGAACGTTAAGCGTGCGGACCCTACGGGTTCGAGAACTATGTATACATGACCGAGACACATCTCCAGTCAATAACCAATAGCGGAACCTATATGATCATATTGGCTCCTACATATTCTACGAAGATCTTTATTGGTCAAACCGCATAACAACATACGTTGTTCCCTTTGTCATCGGTATGTTACTTGCCCAAGATTCGATCGTCGGTATCATCATACCTAGTTCAATCTCGTTACCGGCAAGTCTCTTTACTCGTTCCGTAATGTATCATCCCGTGACTAACTCATTAGACACATTGCTTGCAAGGCTCATAGTGATGTGCATTACCGAGAGGGCCCAGAGATACCTCTCTGATACACGGAGTGACAAATCCTAATCTTGATCTATGCCAACTCAACAAACACCATCAGAGACACCTATAGAGCATCTTTATAATCACCCAGTTACATTGTGACATTTGAGCACACAAGGTGTTTCTCCAGTATTCGGGAGTTGCATAATCTCATAGTCATAGGAACATATATATAAGTCATGATGAAAGCAATAGCAATAAAACTAAACGATCATTATGCTAAGCTAACAGACGGGTCTTGTCCATCACATCATTATCTAATGATGTGATCCCGTTCATCAAATGACAACACATGTCTATGATCAGGAAACTTAGCCATCTTTGATTAACGAGCTAGTCTAGTAGAGGCATACTAGGGACACTCTGTTTGTTTATGTATTCACACATGTACTAAGTTTCCGGTTAATACAATTCTACCATGAATAATAAACATTTGTCATGATATAAGGAAATATAAATAACAACTTTATTATTGCCTCTACGGCATATTTCCTTCAGAAGCACCATGCTCCGCGCTGGCAGTCGACACGGTCGAGGAGCGGCTATGCCCGTGCAAGTGCGGAAGCGCTATGCTCCGCGCTGGTGATAAACAACTGGGGGCGGCCCCTGATACGTCTCCAATGTATCTATAATTTATGAAGTATTCATGCTATTATATTATCTGTTTTGGATGTTTATGGGCTTTATTAGACATTTTTATATTTTTTTTGGGACTAACCAATTAACCCAGAGCCCAGTTCTAGTTTCTGTTTTTTCCTTGTTTTAGAGTATCGCAGAAAAGGAAAATCAAACAGAGTCCAATTGACCTGAAACTTCACGGAACTTATTTTTGGACCAGAAGAAGCCCGCGGAGTATCGGAGTTGGACCAAGAGAGTCTCGGGCTGCCCACGAGGGTGGGGGCGCGCCCCCCTGCCTCGTGGACAGCCCGAAGGTCCACCGACGTACTTCTTCCTCCCATATATACCCATATACCCTAAAAACTTCGAAGAGCACAATAGATCGGGAGTTACGCCGCCAGAAGCCTCCGTAGCCACCGAAAGCCAATCTAGACCCGTTCCGGCACCCTACCGGAGGGGGGAACCCTCACCTGTGGCCATCTTCATCATCCCGGTGCTCTCCATGACGAGGAGGGAGTAGTTCTCCCTCGAGGCTGAGGGTATGTACCAATAGCTATGTGTTTGATCTCTCTCTCTCTCTCTTGTTGTTGTTGAGGTGGTACGATCTTGATGTATCGCGAGCTTTGCTATTATAGTTGGATGTTATGATGTTTCGCCCCCCTCTACTCTCTTGTAATGGATTGAGTTTTCCCTTTGAAGTTATCTTATCAGATTGAGTCTTTAAGGATTTGAGAACACTTGATGTATGTCTTGCGTGGGATACCCGTGGAGACAATGGGGTATTCTATTGATCCACTTGATGTATGTTTTGGTGATCAACTTGCGGGTTCCGCCCATGAACCTATGCATAGGGGTTGGCACACATTTTCGTCTTGACTCTCCGGTAGAAACTTTGGGGCACTCTTTGAGGTTCTATGTGTTGGTTGAATAGATGAATCTGAGATTGTGTGATGCATATCATATAATCATACCCACAGATACTTGAGGTAACAATGGTGTATCTATGTGACATTAGGGTTTTGGTTGATTTGTGTCTTAAGGTGTTATTCTTGTACGAACTCTATGATAGATTGAACGGAAAGAATAGCTTCATGTTATTTCACTACAGACTCTTGAATAAATCGATCAGAAAGGATAACTTTGAGGTGGTTTCGTACCCTACCATAGTCTCTTCGTTTGTTCTCCGCTATTAGTGATTTTCGAGTGACTCTTTGTTGCATGTTGAGGGATAGTTATATGATCCAGTTATGTTATTATTGTTGAGAGGACTTGCACTAGTGAAAGTATGAACCCTAGGCCTTGTTTCCTAGCATTGCAATACCGTTTGTGCTCATTTTTATCAATAGTTACCTTGCTGTTTTTATATTTTAAGATTACAAAAACCTATATCTATCATCCATATACCACTTGTATCACCATCTCTTCGTCGAACTAGTGCACCTATACAATTTACCATTGTATTGGGTGTGTTGGGGACACAAGAGACTCTTGTTATTCGGTTGCAGGGTTGCTTGCAAGAGACCATCTTCATCCTACGCCTCCTACGGATTGATAAACTTTAGGTCATCCACTTGAGGGAAATTTGCTACTGTCCTACAAACCTCTGCACTTGCAGGCCCAACAACGTCTACAAGAAGAAGGTTGTGTAGTAGACATCAAGCTCTTTTCTGGCGCCGTTGCCAGGGAGGTTAGAGCTGGAAGGTATATCTTTAGATCTTGCAATCGAATCTTTTTGTTTCTTGTTTTAGCACTAGTTTAGTTTGTAAAAGAAAATTCCAAAAAAATTATGGAATTAAGGGTACCTCATATGATTTATCTTTTTAATATATATCATGAGAATAAGGATTCTGATAATTGTGCTCAAGTGCTAAAAGAAGAATGCATTAGAATGTTTGGCACTAAATCTTTGTATGATGAGCATGATTGCAATGTTGTTAGTATGAATTCCTTGAATATCCATGATGCTAATGGTATGCAAAGCCACAAGCTTGGGGAATCTATTTTTGATGAAGATTATATTTTTGTCCCCCAAGTTTTGATGAGCAAATTTATTATGATGAAAGCATGCCTCCTATTTATGATGATTATATTGATGAACGTGGATTTGGAGAGGTCATGACTTTATTTTGTGATGAATCCACTATTCCGGAAGAGGTTCCAATTGATTATGAGAACAAACTTGCTATCTATGATGATTATTGTGTTGACTTGTATGCTATAAATAATAATGATATCCATGAAACTTATCATCATGATTTCAGTTTTCAATTGGATTATGCCTCACATGATAATTATTTTGTTGAGTTTGCTCCCACAATTATTCATGAGAAGAAGTTTGCTTATGTGGAGAGTAGTAAATTTTCTATGCTTGTAGATCATGAAAAGAATGCTTTAGGTGCTGGTTATATTGTTTAATTCATTCATGATGCTACTGAAAATTATTATGAGGGAGGAATATATGCTTGTAGGAATTGCAATAGTATCAAGTTTCCTCTCTATGTGCTTCAAGTTTTGAATTATGCTTGTTTTACCTTCCTATGCAAGTTGATTCTTGTTCCCACAAGTTGTTTGCTCACAAAATCCCTATGCATAGGAAGTGGGTTAGGCTTAAATGTGCTAGTCATATTCTTCATGATGCTCTCTTTATGTTTCAATTCTTATCTTTTATGTGAGCATCATTGAAATCATCATGCCTAGCTAGGGGCGTTAAACGTTAGCGCTTGTTGGGAGGCAACCCAACTTTATTTTTGTTCCTTGCTTTTTGCTCCTGTTTAGTAATAAATAATTTATCTAACCTCTGTTATGATTGAGTTTTTATGTTTTAATTAGTGTTTGTGCCAAGTAGAACCGTTGGGAAGACTTGGGGAAAGTCTTGTTGATCTTGCTGTAAAAAACAGAAACTTTAGCTCTCACGAGAATTGCTGCCATTTTTTATTGGAGAGTGCTATTTAGTTAATTATTTTTGCAGATAATTAATAGATAAATTACGCATGTCCATCAATTTATTTTAGAATTTTTGGGGTTCCAGAAGTTTGCGTTAGTTATAGATTACTACTGACTGTTCTGTTTTTGACAGATTCTGTTTTTCGTGTGTTGTTTGCTTATTTTAATGAATCTATGGCTAGTAAAAGAGTTTATAAACCATATAGAAGTTGGAATACAGTAGGTTTAACACCAATATAAATAAAGTATGAGTTCATTACAGTACCTTGAAGTGGTGTTTTGTTTTCTTTCGCTAACGGAGCTTACGAGTTTTCTGTTAAGTTTTGTGTTGTGAAGTTTTCAAGTTTTGGGTAAAGATTAGATGGACTATGGAATAAGGAGTGGCAAGAGCCTAAGATTGGGGATGACCAAGGCACCCCAAGGTAATATTCAAGGACAACCAAGAGCCTAAGCTTGTGGATGCCCCGGAAGGCATCCCCTCCTTCGCCTTCGTTCATCGGTAACTTTACTTGGAGCTATATTTTTATTCACCACATGATATGTGTTTTGCTTGGAGCATCAATTTATTTTGTTAGGATTTGCTTTCTATTATTTAGAACAATGTTTTGCATCTTTTATTGGCATTGATAGCTTTACTATGCCTATTTTACAAGTCTTCATGTTGCTGTTTGAAAACATAAAGTTTACCGCTGTTGCAATAATTCCCTAGAAAAGTCAGAATGTGATAAAATATTGAAATCTTTTGCATATTAAGCTCTGATAAATTTAGTACAGTGGGAATTTTCTTTCATAATTTTTGGAGTTAGGGAAGTATGGATCTTGCTGCACTCTTTACAGACTGTCCTGTTTAGCCAGATTGCTGTTATGTTTGCATTGTTTGCATATGTTTGCTTCTTTAATGATTCTATTTGAGGATAGGACTATGAAATATGCAGAGGCATTTAGTATGAAATGTTGAATAATAATTTTAGTGATTTGCTACAGTAGAGTATGATAAGGTTTTTGCATTGGTTTATACTAACTTATCTCACGAGTCCTTGTTGAGTTTTGTGTGGATGAAGCTTTTGAGATTTAGGAAGACCGTGATATGAGAGGAATTAAGGAGACACAAAAGCTCAAGCTTGGGCATCCCAAGATAATATTTCAAGAAGTCTCAAGCGTCTAAGCTTGGTGATGCCCCGGTTGGCATCCCACCTTTCTTCTTCAACAACTATTGGTTAGTTTCGGTTGATCCTAAGTTTTTGCTTCTTCACATGATGTTTGCCATTCTTACAATGTCATTTTATTTTGCTTTGCTTGATGTTTGAATAAAATATCAAGATCTGAAATTATTAAATGTTAGAGAGTCTTCACATAGTTGCGTAATTATTCAACTACTCATTGATCTTCACTTATATCTTTTTGGAGTAGTTTGTCATTTACTCGTGTGCTTCACTTATATCCTATGAGTAAATAGTTGAATGATCGAATATCATAAATCTGAAATTATATATGTTTCATATGCTTATCCCATGGGGAGTAATGACTTTACATATAAGAAGTAGAGGTGCTAAATTTATTGAAGGTTAGCAAACATTGTATTGGTCACTTGAACAATTCATGGAAGAATATTGAAGGAAGAGAGATTTCACATATAAATATACTATCTTGGACATCTTTTGTAATCATGAGCAGTCATTAAAATATAACATGCTAAAAGGTTGATGTTGGACAAGGAAGACAACGTAATGGGTTGTGTTTTCTTATATTCGAAATAAAGTATATTGTCATGGATCTCCCAACACGTTGATCTTGCCTTTCCCCCTCATCCTAGCCAAATTCTTCGCACCAAGTAGATATACTACTTGTGCTTCCAAACATCCGTTAAACTAGTATTGCCATGAGAGTCCACTATACCTACCTATGGATTGAGTAAGATCCTTCAAGTAAGTTGTCATCGGTGCATGCAATAAAAATCGCTCTCTAAATATGTATGATCTTTTAGTGTGGAGAAAATTTGCTTTATAAGATCTTGTGATATGGAAGCAATAGAAGCGACGGACTGCTTAATAAAGGTCCCTATCACAAGTGGAAAATATAAAGTG
>NC_041384.1:247296747-247401135 GCF_002162155.2 Triticum dicoccoides | reverse complement strand
ATCATGAACTATTATTGTTGACATTACCCTTGAGGTAAAAGGTTGGGAGGCGAATCTATAAGCCCCTATCTTTCTCTGTGTCTGATTAAAACTTTGAACCCATGAATATCGTGTGAGTGTTAGCAATTGTGAAAGACTACATGATAAGTTCAGTATGTGGGGTTTGCTAAATCAAAGCTCTGACATAGACTCTTCCTGAAAATAAGATGAATTGTAATTGTTTGATGACTGATAACACGGTTTGTTAGTTTCAAGAAAGTTTATGATCTATACTTTAACATGTGAATAGTTTGTAACTTGATCATGAGAAACTTTATGAGATGAGCTATTGTTATGATATATAATGATGCTAGAAAAGTTAATTGAGATTATCATTGATCAAACTTGTGCACCTGCTAGCATTCACACTTCATAAATTATTTCTTTTATCATTTACCTACTCGAGGACGAGCAGGAATTAAGCTTGGGGATGCTGATACGTCTCCAACGTATCTATAATTTATGAAATATTCATGCTATTATATTATCTGTTTTGGATGTTTATGGGATTTATTAGACATTTTTGTATTATTTTTGGGACTAACCTATTAACCCAGAGCCTAGTGCCAGTTTCTGTTTTTTCCTTATTTTAGAGTATCACAGAAAAGGAAAATCAAACGGAGTCCAATTGACCTGAAACTTCACAGAACTTATTTTTGGACCAGAAGAAGCCCACGGAGTATCGGAGTTGGACCAGGAGAGTCCCGGGCTGCCCACATGGGCCGGGGGCGCGACCACCCCCTGGACGCGCCCCCTGCCTCGTGGACAGCCCGGAGGTCCACCGACGTACTTCTTCCTCCCATATATACCCATATACCCTAAAAACTTCGAAGAGTACAATAGATCGGGAGTTCCGCTGCTAGAAGCCTCCATAGCCATCGAAAGCCAATCTAGACCCGTTCTGGCACCCTGCCGGAGGGGGGGAACCCTCACCTGTGGCCATCTTCATCATCCCGGTGCTCTCCATGATGAGGAGGGAGTAGTTCTCCCTCGAGGCTGAGGGTATGTACCAATAGCTATGTGTTTGATCTCTCTCTCTCTCTCTCTCTCTTGTTGTTGAGGTGGTACGATCTTGATGTATCGCGAGCTTTGCTATTATAGTCGGATCTTATGATGTTTCGCCCCCCTCTACTCTCTTGTAATGGATTGAGTTTTTCCTTTGAAGTTATCTTATCGGATTGAGTCTTTAAGGATTTGAGAACACTTGATGTATGTCTTGCGTGGGATACCCGTGGTGACAATGGGATATTCTATTGATCCACTTGATGTATGTTTTGGTGATCAACTTGCGGGTTCCACCCATGAACCTATGCATAGGGGTTGGCACACATTTTTGTCTTGATTCTTCGGTAGAAACTTTGGGGCACTCTTTGAGGTTCTATGTGTTGGTTGAATAGATGAATCTGAGATTGTGTGATGCATATCATATAATCATACCCACGGATACTTGAGGTGACAATGGAGTATCTAGGTGACATTAGGGTTTTGGTTGATTTGTGTCTTAAGGTGTTATTCTAGTACGAACTCTATGATAGATTGAATAGAAAGAATAGCTTCGTGTTATTTCACTACGGATTCTTGAATAGATCGATCAGAAAGGATAACTTTGAGGTGGTTTCGTACCCTACCATAATATCTTCATTTGTTCTCCGCTATTAGTGACTTTGGAGTGACTCTTTGTTGCATGTTGAGGGATACTTATATGATCCAGTTATGTTATTATTGTTGAGACGACTTGCACTAGTGAAAGTATGAACCCTAGGCCTTGTTTCCTAGCATTGCAATACCGTTTGTGCTCACTTTTATCATTAGTTACCTTGCTGTTTTTATATTTTAAGATTACAAAAACCTATATCTATCATCCATATACCACTTGTATCACCATCTCTTCGCCGAACTAGTGCACCTATACATTTTACCATTGTATTGGGTGTGTTGGGGACACAAGAGACTCTTGTTATTTGGTTGCAGGGTTGCTTGCGAGAGACCATCTTCATCCTACGCCTCCTACGATTGATAAACCTTAGGTCATCCACTTGAGGGAAATTTGCTACTGTCCTACAAACCTCTGCAATTGGAGGCCCAACAACGTCTACAAGAAGGTTGTGTAGTAGACATCAGCCCCATGGTCGCATCAACCTCAGGGGGCCACCAGGCTCAGTGTCCAACCTCATCGCAACACTTTCCCCTCAAGAGAGTCATGCGAGGGGGCTGGGCATGGGGGGCTACACTCAGGTCACGCCTAGCGTATGCCACCCTGCCAGGTCCCTCAGACCTGGTCGTCGCACGCACCGACCAAGCGAGACCTCGGCGGGGACATGTATGAAGGTCCATTCGGACGTCAAGGGGGACTCCTGAGCATCGTGACTCAGGAGGCTAACTGGTCACGTAGCCCCTCACCCATTGGTCTCGTCCTGGCGATCCGGACGACCCAACGACGGCTGAGCCATGCGCGGGGTCGGGCCCTGCCGACGCAGAACGCTAAGGCCTACTCTCGCATTCCCTTCCTGAGGGCTGTTTGTACGTCAAGGAGGACTCCTGAGCATCGTGACTCAGGAGCCAAACTGGTCGCGTAGCCCCACACCCCTTGGTCTCGTCTTGGTGATCCGGACGACCCAATGGCTGCTAACGTGCGGGGCCGGGTTCTGCCGATGCAGAACACTAAAGCAACGGGAAGGAAATCACGGAACCTTAACAAATTATTACAAAAGATACGGTTCTTCAAATACCAAACACAAGTTTTAACGCCTCCATGAGGCACAGTGCACGTTGCAGGAAATAAAAGCGGAGGGAAGTGTCGCCAGCAAGCCTTCTCTCCAGCCTAGGGCGCTGCCATCGCCTACAAGGAGTGCCACTTCATCAACAAAGTTGTTGTCGCACGTGCCGTCAGCCGAGGCCGCAGGGTCAGCGGCACCATCAGCCAGAGGCGCGGGGTCGATGGCGAGGAATTTATCCAGCAGGGCCTCCACCCGGTCGTTCACGACTTTGGCAACAGCTTCGCAGTGCTCCTCATCCACGGGCTCGAGCATGGCGTCGAGGTCGACGCTGGGGTCGCAAAGATGAAGATGAGTGAAGACGCGCGTCAGAGCTGAAGTAGAGAGCATGCGGGCTTCCCCTCCACCATGGGGCCGATCCCATTAACGACGCCCTCAAGCACCGTGACAAGCTGAGGGAGTAGCTCGGCGGGGCCTTCCTCGTTGGTCACCAACGGCTTCTTCAAGCCCTTCCCGTAGAGCTCCTGCAGTGCTTCGTGGGACTTCAGCTCAAGGGATTTGTAGGCCACACGATCTTCAACAAGAACCTTCGCCTTGGCTTCTAGCTAGGCCTTCTCCGCCTCCACCTTCTTCTCTAGGTCCTCGAGACAGTTGTGCTCCGCGCCCTGCGCCCGTGTCGACTGTTCCAGCTTAATGTCTCGACCAGCGACCATGTTTTCTCGAGCCTTCATCTGCTCCTCCGATGCCTCGCGCTGACAAGCCTCGATGGTGCGCTTGTTGCCCAGGGTCTCCAGCTCGGCCTCCGCTACCCGACAGCGCTCCTTGGTGGCCTCGACATCCTCCAGCGCCGCATCCTAGGCAGCCACGACCAGGTCAGCAACCCGTTCGCCCTCCTCGTAGGATGATACGGCCTGGCCCCACGCCGCCCTGATGGACGCGTCAGACCGCAGCCACCCCGAGACCAACTCCACTCGCCCTGAATCCAGCCGGTGATCGGCACCCTGAAGGTCGTCGCGAAGCTGTGTCAATGCGGAGAGAGCGTACCCCAGAACATTAGGTGAAGCTGGTGGACCATGGCCTGGCAGCACGACAAAAGGAGGAAGAGACGGTGTCGGCGCCAAGGCCTGTAGGATAGCAGCGACAGAAGGGGCCAGGGGCTCCTGGGCCTTCGTGACCTCAGCAGGCGAGCTGGGGCCGGGCGTCTCCAGAGCCGGCTTAGCCATAGAGGTCACCTTCTCCTGAGGCCGGGCCTCCAGACCTTGCAAGGATGACCCGGTTGCCGAGGCTCGAGGGTCGTCACCGTCCTTCCGCACCAGAGGAGGTACAGCCGCGACAGGCTGCGGGGTCTTAGAAATTGAGGTTTCCCCCTTCTTCTTCTTATTTTTCACCACCGGTCATGGCCTAACAGTACAAGGGGGAGGCATCAAGAAACTATGGCAATAATGGGGCAAAGGATCAAGACGGAGCACTTACTGGTCCACGTCGGCGTACTCCCTCACCCTCTTCTGGAGCACTAGTGGCTTCGTGGGCAGGGGCACTGGCGCGCGAGCCCTAGGAGTGGACAAGGGCACGGCGGCCAGAACCACGACAACATCGGCCGGCGATGAAGCAGAGGCACCGCCTCGGGAGACCAACACCGATGTGCCCCTCTTTGGGACCCCGGCCTGCGGCTTCTTCGGGGGAGGGGACCTTCGACCTCGTGGTGACCCCGGCGGAGTGCGGTGACTCCCTCACTGGATGCTCGTCGGTGTCGTCGTCCTCGGGGAAGGTGCGAAGGAGGTCGGCCACGCGTGGAGGAGAAGTCTCCCCCTGCCCCTCCCGGGTCGCCTCCAAGTCCGAACTCTCCTCCTCGCCGGACTCGCTAGAGGACACCACCATCGGAGCCTCGCTAGGCGCCGGCGGGACGATCCCGCGCTCGTTGAAGACAGGCATGGTGGCAGCGACCTCCGCCCCATCTGCGCGGCGGTACAACAAAAGATGGGTGTCTGGCAGGTACCGTTGGTCCTCCCCGACCAGGAAATGGAGGGTCTTGTCCAGCTCCTCGTCAGACAAGGCATTCAGGCGCAGGCGGAGGTCGCCTCCCTCTTCCATGAGCCTCCACAAGTGGCGCGAGCGTGCCTGGAGCAGGGCCAAGCAGCACAACAGAAACTCCTTGACAATCATGGCCCCAGTCAGCCTCTCCGCCTTTGGGTCGCCCGGCTTCAAGTTGGCCGCCATCTTCTCCAGCACCTGCTTCGGCCGGGGGTCGGTGAGCTTCCCGCTGAGCCATCCCTCGTGAGGCGAAGGCATCCCCGTCGGCAGCGCCAGCCGAGGGTAGGAGCTCCTGGCATCCACGAGGACCCACTTATTCCTGAAGCTCTCGACCTTCTTCCCAACACTTGAGATTGAAGTGGTTTCGTTGGCCGCAACGAAGTTGGAGCACCCAGAGCATTGGCCCTCCTTGTTCTGGAGGTAGAAGAAATGGCGAAGCAGCGCCATAGACGGCATCACCCCCAAAAATGCCTCGCAGTAAAAGGAAAAGATCGACAGGAGGAGGACGGAGTTGGGATGAAGATAGAGGGCATGGAGATTATAATGGCTGAGGACAACATAGAAGAAATCAGAGAAAGGGGGGACTATCCCCGCGAGGACGCTATGCCAGAAGAAGGGATGGGAGGTACTGCCCGAGGCCCTCCCTGATTGCCGTCGCCCGCCATCACCAGAAGCGCTACGGCAAGGTTCTTCTTCGAGACCGTGGGCGCGCTCAAGACAGGCTCATACCAGGAGGGTGAGTGCGTGGCCTTCACATTGTCGGACGCCATCGGCTGCAGGATCAGAGAGGAGTTCAGGCAGATTTGGAGTCTCTTGGGGCGAGAACAGGAAAGGGGAACTAGAGCAAGATGAAGGAAGGCAATGAAGGCTCTGTAGCATGCGCCTGATAACCCACAAGTATAGAGGATCGCAACCGTTTTCAAGGGTAGAGTATTTTTATAGATTCAGCACAAGGGGAGCCAAAGAATATTTGAAGGTATTAGCAGTTGATTTGTCAATTTTGCCACACCCGGACATTAATTATCTGCAGCAAAGTGATCAGTAGCAAAGTAGTTTGATAGTTTTGATAGTATTGACAGCAACAATAGTAACAGTAACTGTGATAGAAGTAATTTTGTAGCAAGTGTAACAGTGATGATAAAAGTAGTAACTTAGCAGAAACAATATGGAAAAGTTCGTAGGCATTGTATCGGTGACTTGTTGGATGATATTCATCATGTGAGAGTTATAACCTAGGGCAATACGGCACTAGCTCCAGTTCATCGATATAATGTAGGCATGTATTCCATAAGTAGTCATACATGCTTTATTAAATGAACTTGCATGTCATCTTTTGTCCTACCCTCCCATGTCAGCGGGGTCCATATTGGAAACTAAGGGATATTAAGGCCTCCTGTTAATAGAGAACCGGAACAAAGCATTAACACATAGTGAATACATGAACTCCTCAAACTATGGTCATCACTGGGAGTGGGCCCGATTGTTGTCACTCCGGGGTTGCCGGATCATAACACGTAGTAGGTGACTATAACTTGCAAGATCGGATCTAGAACATGGATATAATGGTGATAACAAAAACGGTTCAGATCTGAAATCATGGCACTCGGGCCCAAAGTGACAAGCATTAATCATAGCAAAGTCATAGCAACATCAATCTAAGAACATAGTGGATACTAGGGATCAGGCCCTAACAAAACTAACTCGATTACATGATGAATCTCATCCAACTCCTCACTGACCAGCGAGCCTATGAAGGAATTACTCACTCCAGGTGGGGAGCGTCATGGAATTAGCGATGGAGAAGGGTTGGTGATGACGAAGAACGAAGACCCCCCTCTCCGAAGCCCCGAACGGACTATGGATCTGCCCTCCCGAGGAAGAACAGGGCTTGGCGGTGGCTCTGTCTCATGGATCATGATAATTCATTCTCCCTGATTTTTTCTCCGAAAATAGGAATTTATAGTGTCAGGGTTGAGGTTTGCGAGGCCACCAGGTGGGTACAACCCACCTGGGCGCGCCAGGAGAGGGGGGTGCACCTTAGCGGGTTGTGCCCACCCAGGGGCCCCTCTCCGGTAGGTCTTGGCTCCAGAAATTATTATATATTATATAAAAATTCCTCAAAAAGTTGTGTTCCATTCCGAGAACTTTTATTTCTGCACAAAAACAACATCATGGTAGTTCTGCTAAAAACAGCATCTGTCCGGGGTTAGTTTCATTCAAATCATGCAAATGAGAGTCCAAAACAAGAGGAAAAGCATGAGAAAAAGTAGAGACGTTGGAGACGTATCAACTTCCCCATGCTTAAACCTTTGCTTGTCCTCAACCAATTCAGTTGATAAACTGAAAGTGAGGAAGAAAATCTTTTACAAACTCTTTTGCTCTTGTTTGCATAAATAAGCTTAAACAACACCCAGGTTTTTAGCCAGCATTATAACTAACCATGTCAACAATAACTCTTAGAGATTATAATGACTCATATCATTGACATAATCATCTAGCGAGAAATAATAAGATAACTCAAACGGCAACATGTTGTCAAAACAACCATGATATAATATGACAATAGTGGTATTTCGCTAGCCCTTTCTGAGACCGCAAAACATAAATGCAGAGCACCTCCAAAGTTCAAGCAGCGACTGAACATTGTAATTCATGGTAGAAAAGATCCAGTCATGATGCACCCAACATTAGCTACACACAATGCATAAGCATGACAATAGTGCTCTCAGGTTCTAGAGCTTATTTGAGAAGGTGATGACACAACATAAAAGTAAATAGATAGTCCCTTCGCAGAGGGAAGTGGTGATTTGCAGATGTGCCAAAGCTCAAGTTTGCATAAATAAGCTTAAACATCACCCATGTTTTCAGCCAAGATTATAACTAACCATGTCTACAATAACTCATAGAAATTGTATTAACTCATATCAATGACATAATCAGCTAACGAGCAATAATAAGATATCTCAAACAACAACACATTGTCAAAACAACCATGATATAATATGACAATAGTGTTATCTCGCTTGCCATTTCTGAGACCACAAAACATAAATGCAAGGCACCTCCAAAGTTCAAGCAGCGACTAAACTTTGTAATTCATGGTAGAAAAGATTCAGTCATGATGCACCCAACATTAGCTACACACAATGCATAAATCATGACAACTGTGCTCTACTCAATTTCCGGTGCTTGTTTTAGAAGGTGATGACACAACATAAAAGTTAATAGATAGTCCTTCACAGAGGGTAGAAGTTATTTGCAGAGGTGCCAGAGCTCAATTTTTAAAATAGAGGTAAATGATTTTTTGAGACATGCACCCTTCTCATTTACTTCACGACCATCAGTTATCAACATCTTCCATGCTAAGCACACTAGTGGCGGTTCCCAAGCAATAAAAGTAAAGGTTTACTCCCCTTCAACCATCAATCACACTCCACGGCTTACCCGAAACAATGGGTGTCATCCATACCAACATCAATCCCGGGGGAGTTTTGTTTATTATTTGCATTTTTGAGTCCGGGACTGGGAATCCCTGTTCCTGCCCATTTTCTTGTGCGATGGAAAGTGAATAAACACTCGACCTAAGAATAACCCGCTTATCATGGAAGATATCGACCACATCCTGTCATTCCATGAACGATCGAGGCACACAGAACGAATAATTTTTAGAAGTTTTTAGAGGTGGCACATGCAAATTTACTTAGTACGGTAGGGTAACACCGTATATAGGTAGGTATGGTGGACTCATCTGGAATAACTTTGGGTTCAAGGTTTTGATGTACAAGCAGAATCCCCACTTAGTACAGGCGAAGGCAATTTAGATTGAGAAGCGACCAGCTAGAGAGCAACAATGATCATAACCATGCATTATGCATAAGTAACATTGGACACTAGTATGAGTAGGATATGAACACCATGAACATAAATATTATAGAGTCTATGTTGGTTTTGATTCAACTACATGCATGAACATGTACCAAGTCAAGCCACTTGAACATTCAGAGGAGGATACCATATCATCATACTACATCACAATCATTTCAACGCAATGTTGATATCCAAGATAAATCATTATCAACTCCCAGCTACTTATGCATGGCATGAGAAACTATAATTTATAATTGTCATTGCAAACAAGTTTAATCATAACGGGTTGAATCATGGATGCTAGGTTAAACATATTTACACAGACAGGACAAGTCGAATTCATACCAGTTTCTCTCTGCCACGACCAGTTCATCGAATATCGTCATTATCGCCTTTCACTTGCACGACCGAATGATATGAAAATAATAATGGTGCAAGAGTGCCATGGACTAAGTTGGAATCTGCAAACATTTTATTCAACGGGAGAAGACAAGGTAAAATGTGCTCTTTATTAGTTCAACAATTATTCAAATGAGAGCCACTCAACATTTTCATCGTGGTCTTCTCCTCGGTACAACTCGAATAAAAAGAAAAGAAATTCAGAGAAACACAATGAAATATTTTTGGAGTTCTTGGTTTTCTTATACAAGCAAATAAAAGGGAATAAATCTATTTACACGGGAAAGCTCCCAACAAGCAAAATAAGAACAAGGAAATCTTTTTGGATTTTCTTTTTAGTACTACTACTAAGCATGCATAGAAAGTAAATTAACTACAACTAATTTTTTTTGTTTTTTCTAAAGTTTTTCAAACACACAAGAAGAAAGCAAGAAAATAAATCTAAGCATGGATGATACAAAGAAAAAGTGTGAACACCGGCAAATGGAATAAATAGACATGAATGTAAAGTCGGTGGAAACACGTACTCCCCCAAGCTTAGGCTTTTGGCCTAACTTGGTAGTCAATCAGTAGCCTAGAGTGTAGTAGGGATCCTGAGGAGTAGGCATCCACTCATCCCACTGCTGAGGCTCCTCCGCAGCCTCTGCAGCAGCATGACCGTTCTAGTAGGCGATGATGTCTGCAGGCATAATCCGGTATCCACCCCTGGCAGCAGAGTCAAACAAAGTATGCGTAGGTAATGGAATAACATCACGAGTTTTAACGCTATAGACCAGGTTGTAAGGAATGGCAATGTCAGGACGATCATGTGCAATAAAGTGATGGTGATCCATGGCTGCACGGTCTAGGTAAACCTTAGTCAGAGGGTAATCATGAGGGCATATCTCAACCTCGAAGTGAGCTGCCAAATGAGTAGCATAAATCCCACCATGTATTTTCCCTGAGATTTATTAAGATGGAGGCGACGAGCCACAATAGCTCCCAAGCTATAAGTGATGTCGCCCTCTAATGCACGACGTAAAACAACAAGGTCTGGTGAACTAATTGCACCCACCATCTCCCTAGCAAGCAAGCATTTGGTAATAAAAAATGCAAAGTAACGGACAACGGGAAAATGTAAGCCAGCGGCGATGATGGTTGACACTCCTCTCTCATCACCCACTGTCAGAGTGCAATAAAAGGCCTCAAACTCGGCCAGCCTAGGCTCAGCCAAGCTCCCATCAGACGGGATCATGCATATGTCACAAAACTAAGTAAGTGGTATCTGATGGTTTTCAGCATATAAATGAAGGCTCACTTCAGGAGGATTATTTCTAGGCAAGAAAGTAAAGCTCTGTACAAATATGTTTGTGAGGATGTGGTGCTGGTCACACTCATCTGCGATGAAGTCGGTGAGGCCGGCATTAGCAAAATATTGCATGAACTTCTCAAGAATTCCAGCCTCTTGTAGGAACGGGGTGTGCGGCCATTCGCACGGCCGTACTTCCGCCAACCTCCGAGGGTGGAGATCACTGTTAGAAGACTCCCCAATAACATCCTTGGGGTTCTTCTTAGAGCCAAACTTCCTGAAGATATTCATGTCCGCATACAATTTTTTGAAAATAAAAATTTTGGAGTGACAAAAATTTGTCAACAAAACTTTGTAAGATTGATAGCAACTACTCATAGGGACACATACAAGCCATAGCAAGCATTTAAACTACTTGAAACACTAAGAATTCAACATGCAAGCACATCTACAGCAGCACCAAGAGTAGCTAATTATTCAAAGTATAAGCCACTAAAACAAAAACTAATTGGACAAATCGTGGATTGACATACCAAGCAACAATCCCTCGAAACAGTTTCGGAAATGCAGCTTCGAGCAAAGAGATCGAAATCCGCGGGTTTGAGCTCAAGAACACGGGAGAGAGAGCAATGGGGGATTTTTCTGGAGGTAAGTGATGACGTGGGCTAAAGAGATAAGTAAGGGGGCCCACGTGAGGCCCACAACCCACCAGGGCGCGCCTGGGGGTGCTGGCACGCCCAGGTGGGTTGTGCCCACCTGGTGCACCTCCCTCTGATGTTTATTGCACCAAAAATTCTCAAATATCCAGAAAAAACCGTATTAAATTTTCAGGGCATTCTGAGAGCTTTTATTTTTGGGTCATTTTTTATTGCACAGGAAATTCAAAAAACAAACAAAACATGACATTTTATTTTATTTAACTAATAAAATAAATAATAAAAAGTAGGGACAAAAAGTAGTGCTTACTAAATTCATCAACTTCATACCGTTCAAAAATGATCCATTAATAAGGTTGGTCAAGTCTTATTAACAACCACTTTCGATTAGCATGAAACAAAAAACTTTCGTAAATCACTAAGTTACCTCAATGGGGATATGCATTTCCCCAACAATAAGTATTTCATATTTCTTTTTGACAGTAGGTAGAGGTATTTGAAAACTTCCAGTAGTGATTGTCGAAGATTTTTCAATAACATTAATACCATTCACTTGGAATTGTTTCTTCGGGAAGTGCACCATATGCTCATTACCATTAATATGAAAAGTGATCTTTCTTTTATTGCAATCAATAATAGCCCCTGCAGTATTCAAGAAGGGTCTACCAAGGATAATCGACATGTTGTCGTCCTCAGGCATCTCAAGTATAACAAAGTCAGTCAAAATAGTAACATTAGCAACAACAACGGGCACATCCTCACAGGTACCGATAGGTATGGTAGTTGATTTGTCAGCCATTTGCAAAGATATTTCAGTAGGTGTGAGTTTATTCAAGTCAAGTCTTTTATATAAAGAGAAAGGCATAACACTAACACCAGCTCCTAAATCACACAAAGCGTTTTTCACATAATTCTTTTTGATAGAGCAAGGTATAGTTGGTATTCTTGGATCTCCAAGTTTTTTAGGTACTCCATATTTAAACGTGTAATTAGCAAGCATAGTGGAGATTTCAGCTTCTGGTATTTTTCTCTTATTTGTGATGATGTCTTTCATATATTTTGCATAAGGAGGCATTTTCAAGATATCAGTCAAGCGAGTACGCAAAAAGACTCGCCTCAGCATTTTCAGCAAAGCGTTCAAATTCTTCATCATCATTCTTTTTAGTTGACTTGGGTAGAAAAGGCATAGGTTTTTGAACCCACGGTTCTCTTTCTTTACCGTGTTTTCTAGCAAAAAAGTCTCTGTTGTCATATCTTTTATTTTTAGTTTGTGGGTAATCAAGATCAACATCATTATCTAGTTCTTTTTCATTCTTTGGTCGAGAGTCTTCATGAACCTCATCATTTACTTTTTCATTTTCACTAGGTGAGTGTTCATTACCAGACTGAGTTTCAGCATCAGAGATAGAAGTTTCATTTTCGTTAACAGGAGGTTTCTCTATTTCAGGTTCACTAGGAGCATGCAAAGTCCTATCATTCTTCTTTTCCTTTTTCTTTTTTCCTTTTATTTTTAGAAGGACTAGGTGTACTAGTGTTAGCTCTTTGTGAATCTTGTTCAATTCTTCTAGGGTGTCCCTCAGGATAGAGTGGTTCCTGAGTCATTTTACCTCCTCTAGTTGCAACTATAACAACAAATTCATGCATATTATGATTCATTTCATCAAGTAATTCTCTTTGAGATTTAGCAACTTGTTCTAATTGAGTTTGAACCATAGAAGCATGTTTTCCAACACATGTAACATCATTTGATATTCTAAATAACAAGTCACTCAAGCGAGCAATCATATCAGAATTATATTTCAATTGTTTCATAACATTTGCATTGAAGTGATCTTGTTTCCTCATGTAGTTTTCAAACTCATAAAGGCATTGACTAGGATGCATATTGTGAGGATTGTCATTATCATTAAACTTCATAAGAGAATTTACCTCTACCACCTTAGGCATTGGTGGTGTATTAAGCCCATGTATTCCTTCAATAGGAGGTAAATTTTTAACATCCTCGGCTTTAATACCTTTTTCCTTCATAGATTTCTTTGCCTCTTGCATATCTTTGGGACTGAGATATAATATACCCCTCTTCTTCGGAGTGGGTTTAGGCGGTGATTCTGGAATAGTCCAATCATCATAATTTTTCAATATGTTATTCGATAATTCTTTAGCTTGTCCAACAGTTCGTTCCATGAAAACACAACCATCACAACTATCTAGGAAGTCCCTAGAAGCATCGGTTAGTCCATTATAGAAGATATCAAGTATTCAATTTTTCTTAAGAGGATGATCAGGCAAAGCAGTAAGTAACTGGCAAAGCCTCCCCCGAGCTTGTTGGAGACTCTCTTCTTTAGTTTGCAAACAGTTAAATATTTCCTGTAAGGCATCTTGTTTCATATGAGGAGGAAAATATTTTTCAGAGAAGTAATAAATCATATCCTGGGGACTACGCACACAACCAGGAGCAAGAGTATTGTACCAAGCTTTAGCATCACCCTTTAATGAGAAAGGAAATAATTTGAGAATAAAGTAATAGCGAGTTTTCTCATCATGAGTAAAAAGGGTGGCTATATCATTCAACTTAGTAAGATGTGCCACAACAACTTCAGTTTCATAACCATGGAAAGGATCAGATTCAGCCAAAGTAATTAACTTTGGGTGGACAGAGAATTCATAATCCTTATCATCAATAAAGATAGGTGAAGTAGAAAACTTAGGATCACATTTCATTCTAGCATTTAGAGATTTTTCTTTATACTTGTGTAGTAATTTCTCTAGATCATCTCTATCATTGCAAGAAAGAATATCACTAGTTGTTTCTTCACTCATAACATAACCTTCTGGTACCTTAGGCAATTCTTATATAGGAAGGCTAGTTCTAGCAGGTGTTACAGGAGATTTAGTTTCAAGCTCATCATCAGATTCAACAACATCATGTTGTATAACTCTAGCAATTTGTTTATCAAGAAATTCACCAAGTGGCACATCATCATTATCAAGCAAGGTACTAGCATCATCATAAGAATCATTCATAGTAGAAGTAAGATCATCAATAACTTGCGACATATCAGAATTAATAGCATGTGGTGGTGTTGCAAGTTTACTCATAACAGAAGGTGAATCTAAAGCAGAACTGGATGGCAGTTCCTTACCTCCCCTCGTCTTCGAGGGAAATATCTTAGTCTTTGGATCCTTCAGATTCTTCATAGTGATAATATGATAATAATCTCAAGTGACTCAACAAATATAGCTATGCTCCCCGACAATGATGCCAGAAAACACTACAAAAAAAGACACATCCGTGATATTTTGGGCCGAACGAAATTTTTTCTGTCATACTTAAGACACTTCTATGACGATAATTGTGACAAAACCCAGTATCATCATAGATGTGGTGGGGTCCTACTTCTATGACAAAAAACATGACAGAAAATGGGATTTTCATCCTAGGCGGGCCGGAGATGCAGCTGCATGACATTCTTTGGGCCGTCCATGACAGAAAAAGCCGTTGTAGAAGCAAGGGCGAGGAAAATATCGGGGAGTTCCCGGTTACGGTGGGTGGTCCGGGGCCAAGCAATGCGCATTTCTCTCGTACGTACGCGCGTGTGTGCGAGGCATTGTGCTCTTAGTAAACCCGAGCGAGGTGTTGCGCTCTAACTGAACCCAAGCGATTGCACTGCAGGCTACGCGTTACTGAACCCGATTGATCGATCGATCCCTTGCTGTTAACTGAACCCGAGTGTGATTCATTCGCTACAGCTACTAACTGAAGCTGATCGATGCTTCCTCTAGATGAATAGTGAGCGTTGTTGAGGGGGGTTGGATGAACAGTTCCCGGTGGGGGGTTGGATGAACAGGACCCCGTGGTAGTAGAGGCCGTTGCCGCTGGATGAACAATACCCCGATCGATCGAGCCGGTGGATGAACAGGACCCCGTGGAGGGCTGGATGAATAGGACCCCATGGAGGGCTGGATGAATAGGACCCAGTGGAGGGCTGGATGAACATTACCCCATGGAGGGATGGTTGAACAGTAGCCGGTGGAGGGCTGGATGAACAGTAGCCCGTGGAGGGGTGGTTGAACAGGACCCACACAAGTCTGTTTCCTCCGTTTTGCGTTACGCCACACCTCTCCCGATAAACAGACCCCGTTTCCACCATAGGAGGTACGTTTCCTATATTTTGGGTACACCAGACCCCTCCCGATGAATAGGATCCCGTTTCGACCGTGGCCGGTCGAACAGAAGGCTGTTTCCTCTGTTCTGCGGACGCCAGGCCTCATTTCCATCGCCTGTTCCGTCCAAGCCGGCTGGCTCCTGATGAACATGATGATGATGCAGTTTCTCCGTTCCAACCCAGCCATGTACACGAGCCCTAGCCATACGTATGCGCGAGTAGGCGTTCGAGACCCCGCCCGTATGTATGTACGTGGCTATATTTACTTTCTTGCAACATGGACGATGTACGTACATGTACATGCTATGTGCACGCCTCTACTATGACATGTGTGCGCCTCTACTACGAGACATGTCCTTCCTTACACGACCACGATTCACCGCTGCAGCCTATAGACAGACCGATCATATGTACGTACACGTTCGTGACCAGAATGACAACACTACGTACGCTTCGACCAGGTGGGTGCCGACTGTCAGGCACTTCCTTGCGTGCGAAGATGTAGCTGGTGGGTCCCAGCAGTCAGGGGGCGAATCATTTTTTTGCCCATAATACGGATGCACTTCCTTGCATGCGAAGATGTAGCTGGTGGGTCCCAGCAGTCAGCGGGAGAAAACATTATTTTTTAGGGTAAAAAGGATGCAGTTGCATGCATGCGTCCATGGGCGTGGTGCGTCCCCACTGTCAGCCTCTCACGTAGAGTCATCAGTTGTTAACCACGTTGACCACAACGTGCCGAGTGCATTAAGTCCGGTGGACGATGGCGAGGCCCCATACTGGAACAACCCACAGATGGGGAAGACGCGGCAGTGGAGTCGCAGATGGAGAGGAGTGGGAAACTTGACTGGTTCGGGTGCGCGGGAGCACTGCCGCCCACGGGAGACAAGAGCAAGAACAGAGGTTGAAGAAGGAGCACGGCTGTTGGATTAACATCCAACGGTCCAGCTGCTAGAATCATTTGTTGATTAAGTTGACAAAGCTCTGCATACACGTCTGTTTAGTAGGACCACAAGTCAGCCACCACATCTATCGGGTCCCAGTTGTCATCGGGAGGCACTTCCTTCCGTGCGAAGATACAGCCGGTGGTTCCAGCTGTCTGGGGGAGAAAACAACTTAATAAGGAGGAACTTTCCTTGCGTGCGACCATGGACCTCGTGTGTCCTAGCCGTCAGTCTCTCCAAGTACAGTCCTCTTCCGATGACTCTCGTTTGTTGATCACGCCACGCCGAGCGCATCAAGGAGATGGGCGACGGCGAGGCCCAAGACTAGAACGACCCCGAGATGGGGAAGACGCGGCAGTGGAGTAGCAGACGGAGAAGAGTGGGAAACTTGACTGGTTCGGGTGCGGGGTGGGCCTACACTCGGCAGAGAATAACAGGATGTGCGGAGTGGAGGGATGGCCTGGCCCTCGGTAGGGTAGCATTTTGCTGAGGCACGCACAACAACACCGCTGGACGCCGGAGGCTGGAGCAGGCGAAGAAGACGAGAGATTGAAGAAGAATGCCGGCCGTTGGATGTAAATCCAACGCCTTGTTAGGCTTCGACCTACTGGCCCACATGTCAACCAGTCCAGTTGTTTTTAGTCCATTTGGTGGGCTGGGTGAAACAATGATGTAGCATCTATGCAGCCCGTTTATATATATGGTAGAATTTAAAGCCCATTTGCATTTTTCTCGAAATCCGCGGACTTGCTGGGCTGGGTGAAAATATCATGTTGGGCTGGACGGAGAAATGTTATAAAAACATAAACACATGATTGCACGTCTATTACTGCATTGGTCAGTAAAATCTTTGCAAGCTTATGTACGCAATCACTAAGAGTTAACTTGCCAAGTTATTTATAAACAATTATTATTATTATTTTGTAAGAACTTTCAACTTACGAAATAAAATATCATTTTAATTTGATGAGTTAATAGGACGTGGGGTAATATAATTTTTTAGGCTAGACGTGGGACAGTTGAGTTGGTTCAAGGGAAAAGTACTAGGAGAAAACTCAGTTTACATCAAAAAATAAAGTGAGAGAAAATTCAGGTATAGGATTAATCAAAACGAAAAATAAAGGAAGTGGGAAGGTCTATAAAATGGTTGGACGAATGACAGGTTTAACGGAACCTTATGTTGTTTCTATTATATATATATGTAATAAAATAAGATATAAATATAGGTGCAGTTTTGCATTCTTATAGAAAACATAGGTTCAGTTTTGCATTCTTATAGAAAAATAGAACTGAGTTGTGCGTCGTCTTGAAAAAACAAACATAACTTGGGCCGTTGATGTTATAGACAAGCTAGGTTGGGAGGCCCAGAGGCCGCTTGATACCCGCTGGATCCAAAAAATGTTGAAACATGTTGTGGGCTGCCCATGTTAAAATACAAAACCTAGGCCATGGACCTGGTGGGCCCAGGACTGTCAGCCTCTCGAGGAACAGTTGTCTCCCGATTCCTCTTGTTTTGCTGACCATGTTGGGAACGACAGACAGCGGTGCCGCGGCGAGAGTACCAAGGCGGAGCACGACGTCGTGACCTTGGACCAAACGAACCGGAGCGGGGGAAGACGCAGGTAGAGGGGAGTACGAGGGTTGACTTGTTTGGGTGCAGGGTGGGCCGGTGGAGCTGCCGCCACCGGACAATGTGTGGGAGTAGAGGGATGGCCAGTCGCTGTATAGGAAGAGGACGAAAGATTGAACAAAATAAAGAACTACAAATGGATAGGTGGTTGGTCCCATATGTCTATGTACGAGACCTGCTGGGTCCACCTGAGAAGGGGAATATGTTGGCAGGAAGGAGATTCAAAGCAGGGCAGCCGTGTGAACTAGTTTTTTTAACAGACAAGTGAACTAGTTACATACATAAGCAAATAGCCCCTAAAAAAGCAATCAGGTTAATGCGTTCTTAGAAGAAATATTTTAGACAAAATAGATAATTACGACACATAGGCCAATGCGTGAAACACTCAGATGATAAAGGTCCTTATAAACAGATAAAGTACAACATCTAGACCTTCTTGGCACGGTTGATCATGACGCTACGACTGTCTGTGTAGTCGTCAGTTATGGGAAGCATACACGCCCTCATGTCCAAGATCCGCCTATACATGTCGTAGCATGCGTATGCATCCTTGGCCGTGTAGGTTATGTAGGCTAGATTCATAGGTACCTCCCACGTGTTCAGGTCCTTGGTATCATTGTCTTCTTTCATGTTGGCATATCAGGGGTCGATGATGGTCTCGGTGAGGTCAACCACGAAGTCCTTCTCCTGCCCATTGCCGATGATATTGTATTGCTTCTGGATGTGGACAAGCTTGTTGCACCAGATGGCCGAATCACCGCGGTCTTTCTTCTCTTCACCGTAGCGAAGGTGCAGTCGGCACTGCCAATGAAACAGGCGAATGCTCCAAAACCTCTGATGGCCCTACAGTAGTGGTAGACGAGAACCTCGTCCCGCACACATACCTGGGGGACGGCGATCCGTTGGTCCCTGTCAGGAGATGAATGGATGGGCACAAGGTCTAAGTCCTGCGACCTTGTGCTTTCTCGTCCTGTAGGTACTGCTTGAACTCGGCAAGGCAGAGCTTCACCGAGTCCGGATCATTGGTGTACATCACATTCAACTTGGTGCAGCCATAGGACTGAATGGCGAACTCAAAGGGGAACTCCTTGCTGAAGTCCATATCCAGTAGGCTCACCCCTCGGATCGCCAATAAAGTCTCTTCAAGTGAACAAGTGGGTAGGCGGCGGCATCAGTTCGTTTTTCAGCTCTTGCGGAACTGGATTCAATAGTAAACTGAGTGTGTACATGCGACAACAGTTACTACACATCCCTCGCCTGCTGCACGCCCAGTAGAAGATGCACCCTCGGCGCATTCAAATGCCTCCATTAAGAAACCTACTCTGGCCACACGTCGGTTCACGAGCGGGTCTGTATTGACACTTTCACACAGATAATACAACCAAGTTTGAACTGTTTGTTATGGTTGTTGTCCTCTGCATCATCATGCCGTGTTTCCCAGCATGCAAGATTCAGAACCAACAAATAATATCCAAATGACAAGTATAACAAAGATTCCTACACATCTCATTGATTCCCAGCTTGCAAAATTCATAACCAACAAATAAGATTCAAATCATAAGTACATATGCCTACACATCTCATTGATTCCCAGCTTGCAAGATTCAGAACCAACCCATTAGAGCCTTTTGATAAAATGAATATCGAGATTAAATCCATCTTGGCTAGCCGTGTCATACAACCGAAGAACTTGGCGAATGCTCTTGACCGTCACAACATCTGTAGTTGAGTATTACTGTTTGCACAACACAAATAAGAAGATCCTGATTACTATAATTGTGGCACTCCTTGAACTCAACCTGCAGCTCCACTCGGATGAGGCCTGCCTGGACTTCCATGATTCAATTCATGTGCCTTTTTCTGCAGTTCACCTGAAATGAAGCAAAGATTGCATCATTCAGCTAGCAAGAAGTACTTGCTCTCGCGAGCTGGCAGGTTCTTTAGTAGTTGCACTAAAATTGAGGAACATTAAGGTTGGTTGTCCTGCTCATGTAAGGTGCAACTATAATTTGCTAATCCCTTTGTGCAGTTCCACTAAAATAAAGTGCCGTTGTGGTGACAGTGACGGCTCATCTTGCAAAGGCTAATAAAATGTTGCACGAGATTACCAGCAAAATTTGACGGAGATTTTGGAAACTCCAATCACCATTTTGTGCAATTCCAACAAAATTGAGAGATGTTGGCCACGTGACATTTTAGTTGAAATGCACAAGACACTCATTCCAAAAAAGAGTGTTTTGTGCAGTTCACCGAAAGGTCACAATAGCAACAAGGTGAAATGCATATCCCTATCTACACAAAAAGATAGAAAGTAAACAGTTGCTGGTCAATAAGAATGTACGAAACATACACGAAATGAAAAGAAGCATCTTAATATGTTCATGGCAATCACGCAAGGACAATAGAAATTTTAAAACGTCAGCAATGCTTCATGTTACGGAAGCATTACGATCAACAATGACATTCGTCAAATATGGGATTACTTTAATGGTGGCATTGCTTGTTTACCAGATACATTAAATCAACAACAGCTAAAGAGTTAGTTTAAGGGCATGGGACAGTTGGGACACCAAGACACTCAGCAGCGTAAATGAGCAACTTACTCATCATACTGGGGAAAATAGCAGGAGTACCATTCGTAGCACAGTTTAATTGCATCATATCATGGGAGGCATTTGATTAACAATAACACTGGTTAGACATGTCCCTAAGGTAAAAGTGTGATCGCTTCATTTTACATGCGCCCTTACATAAACAACAGCAAAAGGTTGGTATAAGGACATGAGACACTGGACACATGAGCACTATGTACCTAGAAGGAGGCATAAAGTTGTGATGATGAGTTTGTTCAGGCTCTATGAGGGAAGCACATCTAATCCTGGAGACCTTTTACTATATGAGGGCAGCAAATCTAATCTTGGAGACCTTTTAATATGTGAGGGCAACAAATGTAATCTTGGAGACCTTTTACTATGTGAGGGCAGCCAATCTAATCCTGGAGACCTTTTACTATGTGAGGGCAGCAAATCTAATCCTGGAGACCTTTGACAATGTGAGGGCAGCGATTCTAATCCTAGAGACCTTTCACTATGTGAGGGCAGCAAATCTAATCCTGGAGACCTTTTATTATGTGAGGGCAGCAATTCTAATCCTGGAGACCTTTTACTATGTGAGGCCAACAAATATTATCCTGGACATACTCTGTTGACTTGTCCACCAGCCGCCACTTTCTATCCTTTTTTCAACCAATAATAGATCTGTTCCTTATCCACTTTGTACTGTGTTTTCCCATTATTTTCCTTTTCAACCAAGAGACTGGTTGGGTATCCGGTATCTACTACTTTGACCATATTATTTCCTCTTTGAATCAAGTCCTAGATTCATGCTACAACTTTCCCCCTTTTCATTGTTGTTTGAACCAAGTCCTAGATTCGAATGCATGAAGTAGCTTTACCTCTAATAATACTAAAACTTTAGGTGGCTTTGGAAGAGCTGATGGGTGTAGAAAAAGATGCACATGCAGACATGTGGGGAGCTGGGGCAGTAGAGCAAGGTCGCTTTCAAAGAACTTATACCTGAGGGTCGTCGGGATGTCGGCGGCAGCAGGTCGGATCCACGCACAATACAACAGGGTGGAAGAAGGGTCGGAGGACCTCCCGAGCCGGCGTTGTGTCGGAGAGAATGGCACGGGCAGAGGATCGGGCCCCTCTGGCAGCTGTGGGTTTCCTCCCTCGATCGAGTGAAGGATGCACCTAGTCCCCTATGCACACTAGCCGAAGGGATCCGGCCGGATCTGTGACCAGCGGTGAGCAGAGAGAAAATGTTGCTACCACTGTCTTGTTTAGATCTGGAGAGGATGAGAGAATAAAGAGAGCAACCCTAGTAAAGCAAGCGCTCAGGCCCCGGCGTACATATATAGTGGAGTGATTATATTTTTCTCTCCGCAACAAGCGTTTCAATTTGTGTACGTGGCATTAAAGAAAAGAAACTCTCTATTTAAGGTGAGTAACTTTACGACTCCTACTTACTACTACTACTACCTCCGTCTTCGTTTATAGGTCACCTTTGAAGTTCGTGCCAAATTTTGACCAAATATTTAGCTAACAAAATGTTAATGCATGTAAAAAAAATTATATCATTGGATTCATATTTCAACATAGTTATCAATGATATAATTTTTGGTAACATGCATGAATGTTTTGTTCGTTCAATCTATAATCAAAATTTGACACAATATACAATGGGGACCAATAAACTAGGACGGAGGTAGTAGTAGTAGTAGTATTGTTCACTTGTGCTCCCCGACCCTCCATTCATTGACCAACCCCATGGGTGAATAAACATACAATACTAGTATTTATATAGAACGAACTAGCTCAAACTATTTTCGCGTAGTTAAAAGTTGAGGGCGGGGATTTTCCCGGGCAGTACGCGTGACATTTTTCGCTTAAACAGTTTGACAGAGAGGCGAGGAGGGTGAGGGAGTAGCGGTTTCAACATACTTACTGCTGGAAAGGTCGGTGTCGGTGTCAAAACCGGCGGATCTCGGGTAGGGGGTCCTGAACTGTGCGTCTAGGCCGGATGGTAACAGGAGGCAGGGGACACAATGTTTTACCCAGGTTCGGGCCCTCTTGATGGAGGTAAAACCATATGTCATGCTTGATTAATATTGATGATATGGGTAGTACAAGAGTAGATCTACCACAAGATCAGAGAGGCTAAACCCTAGAAGCTAGCCTATGGTATGATTGTTGTTCGTCCTATGGACTAAAACCCTCCGGTTTATATAGACACCGGAGAGGGCTAGGGTTACACAGGGTCAGTTACAATGGGAGGAGATCTACATATCCGTATTGCCAAGCTTGCCTTCCACGCCAAGGAAAGTCCCATCCGGACGTGGGACGAAGTATTCAATCTTGTATCTTCATAGTCCAAGAGTCCGACCAAAGGTTATAGTCCGGCTATCCGGACACCCCCTAATCCAGGACTCCCTCAGTAGCCCCCGAACCAGGCTTCAATGACGATGAGTCCGGCGCGCAGATTGTCTTCGACATTGCAAGACGGGTTCCTCTCCAAATTCCGTGTACCTGTTTAAATAGTGTCCGGCTTCTTGTGAATGTCGCGCTCCTTGGCTTCCATGCCCAATAATGGCCACTTTCCACGTGTCAAGCGAATGTGAAGAGCTAGGGTGTTTTTACATTTACCCCCTAGCTGTGTGAATGAGTTGCCTATTAAAAAGACAAGGATTCAGATCCAAATCACACCATCCTCCCTTGGCGAGCCTTCATCGGAGTGCATCCGACAGAGATCCATTCCACCATGGCCGGTCGACGCAGCTCCTCCTCTCGCTCCCCTAGCCCCAAGCCTGGAGATTGGGAGAGATGTTCCATCCCGCACAGCAAATTAGTGATGCTTCAGACCAAGGGATTTCTTCCCCCAGCATACATGGTCCCGGTTTGAGCCGGGCTCGCCACCTATAATGGCAGAGAGCAAGCGGAGAGCCTTCCCAATCCCTCCAAGGGAGAGCGAGTATGCCTTGTCCCTCATTTGGTAAGAGGGCTCGGATTTCCAATTCATTCGTTTCTCCGGGGGCTCCAGGAGTTCTACGGCCTCCAGTTGCACAACCTTACGCCTGCCTGCATATTGCATATCGCGGGCTTCGTAGCCCTTTGTGAGCTGTTTTTGGGTTGTGAGGCTCATTTCGTGCTGTGGAAGGAGCTGTTCTGCCTTGTGCCCCGTTCTCAGAAGGGGTCAATATATCAAGTGGGCGGAGCCGAAGTGTGGCGTATTGCCGGGACCAGATATCTATCCGGAACCCCAAACAAGACGTCTGAAGACCGGCCTTCAGAATGGTTTTATATAGAAGATGTCCCCCTCCCGGACCCTATTCGAATCGGCCTCCCTGAGTTCGACAACGCTCCTTTGAAGAAGCGCCAGAGCTGGCGTCCACGGAGCCCCCCGGAGGAAGATGACAGGGATGTTCTTTACCTGATGAGCCGGATAAGTTTGTTAGCTCGATCCGGATTGACCATGATCGAGGTCATGGCCACATGTATTATGTGGGGGGTGCAGTCGCTTTAGTATAGAGGCCACCCCATGTGGGATTTCAGTGGGGAGGATGACACCACCCGCTACGGCCGTAAAGGGACGGAATCGGTTGTGCTCTAATAAAGATCTTATCCACTTTGTACAAGGGAGAACAGGAGGAATTCCTCCGCTTCAACCCGCAGGGCGGATTTTCTATGTACAATCCTCCGAGCTGGGTAAGCGGACACTTTTTCTCGCCCATCCATTTCATATTACCATAGTTAAGTATTCAGTCTAGCGATTTCAACGCAGGAGCTGCGCCTGGCTGTAAGGGAGATAAACAGCCCTCCTCCACAACCCGAGGACCCGGAACGGTCCCTTGACCCGGCCTCCCAAGAGGATCCGGACATATCTGTGGAGCTGATGGATGGGGTATTTTACCAATTGAGCAATGACAACGCCATGGTGGCCATTACGGCCGATTACCCTGGGCTACTTCCAGCCTCATAAGTAACTAAGACCGAAGTCCCAGTACTTTGAAAAGGGATCCGTCCTTGCGTGTTTTTGATTACCATATAACAACCGTGTTTTGCAGGGGAGGTCCTCGAGGCGGAAGGCCGAGCCTGCGGCGACTAGCCAACAAGGGGCCGTGAGGCCAGGCAGGCTGAAAAGCCACGCAGTCCGTATTGAGACACCGGCATAGCGGTACGGCGCGCCGTCTTTATTCCAAGACATTATTCTCAGAGGCATACTAACGCCCATGCCTTCTTTTTAGGAAAAAGAGCGCTTGCCAGACTATATCCGGAGAGGCTACTAATCACGCCTCCACCAGCCAGACTCCAAGGCCGGATTCAGAGGCAGGAACGAATGCGAGGCGTGCGCTCCTCCGACAGAGGATGCAGATAGACTGTCCGCCACCAATTCCGAGGTGGAAAGTGACATGAACCACAGGCGTCGCCGGACTGTTCTTCGTGACGCTTGTTTCTCCCAAGAGGCATTGGATGCCTTCACCTCGGGAGATGCGTACCTCCGTGCCGCTCAAAATGGTCTAGCCAGAGCCACGGAGCAGTATGTAAAAGACATACGGGTGAGAAAATTTGGTGATTATATATATCAATAGCCCCTGAGACATGAAACAGTTAGAATAACTGATTTAAGGATCATTTGTTATGCAGGTTCTTACAGAAAAGAATACCCAGCTGTCCCAGGAGCTGGAGGAGTGCAAAGCCCAACTTCAGGCCGCACTGGCCGCAGCAGGGGAGCCCAAAGAGACCCCCTATGGTAATATATCCTTCAAACGATAAGTATCATATAAAGTGCGGCGTATATGCAGATCTAACGATAAAATTGCAGATGACGCTGGAGTAAATCCGGATAAGCAACAGCTCCTACGCCACTTGAAGGCCGATGAGAGCATGCTTACGAGGGTGAGGCAGGAGAAGAATGATCTCCTAAATGCCAACACCAAGCTGGGCGTGGAACTAAAGGATGTTCGTGCCCAACTGTCGGACTCCGTTAAGGAGAATCGGCGGCTTCGAGGCAGCATATTTAGTAAGTGCTTGAACGAACTTTGAAAAAGAGTTCGGCGAGGAAGTTGGCTGACAGAGTTATGTCTGTAGGTATGCTAACAGGTCGTCATACAAAGGAAATGCCTGGTTCTACGGGTGACCTTCTTCCCGAGCTCTCACAACTGCACGAACGAGTTCGGCAGGTGATGCAAGGCATCGCCCAGGCCTTGTGGCCATCCGTCTCCGTGCCCGAAGGACTTGGAGATCTTGCGGAGAAGCTGAAGGGAGTGCGGGGGTGCTTCCGATTATGGAAGATATCGGCCTGCCGTCAAGGTGCCAGGGAAGCTTGGGCCATGGTGAAGACGCGGTACACGAAGGCCGACCCAAACCACATGGCCGAGGTCAGACCTGTGGGGCCCGATGGGAAGGAGATCCCTGTGAGCTTAGTGTACGACCAAGTAGAATTGGCCGCAAAGTATTCCAACAGGACTGTAGACTAGACAACCTATTGGATGGTATTGAAGAGGAATTCAACCAGTCAAGTTGACTATGTAATTTAAAGTGACATGTATAATGCCTTCTAGCCGGATTGTAGATCGTTTGTCGTGGCGGACCTTTTCACTTCAACCTCGGGACCCGACGGTCCGGAGTGTATCCGAATACCCTCTCGGTTATGTAAGAACCGGGGCATGCATGGAGACCAGGCGTAGGGGTCATTAGTGCTTGAACAGACAAGTGCCCAACTAGTTATGTTATATTACATGCTTAGTAAGAAACATCTTCCAGGGAGAATAGTTCCGTTAGGGGTTCCTTTCCCTGGGAGGCATGCCCTAAAGTGCATGTCCGGACTGCGAGAAGAGACGCAGAAAAAACATCTGGGGGCGCATAAGTAAATAAGTAAAAAAATCATCTTTAGTTCACCGACCGAATATTCCCTTAAGAACGCTAGCTTTCGGCTTCACCCAGTCTGAGGTACACATCCGGCTGACCCTGCAGTAACAATCGCAGAGGTGCTCCCCTTATGCCCTAGCCGAATTAACGGGAACGTAGGGCATAAATACAAGAGCCAGGCAACCCAGCTTGGCCAAAACTTAAGTCATATTGATGCATATAATGGTGAATAAAGGGTACATGCGGAAGGATAACACATGTGTTGGGCATAAAGCCCGTATGAATAAGCTTCTGTTAAAGAAGCCCCCATGTATAATGAGCGCGGATAGCGCACCAGTTGCGTGCAAACAAGGCACAAATGGGCCCCTAAAGGCTGTGAGAGAAAAGAAAGGGAGAAGGAGAAAAAAATATAAGATAGATAGTGTATAAAAAATGGACAGAGGAAGGAGACGAAAACAGAGTCCGGCGTTAGGCGTAGAATCTTCGGAGTCGGGCTGCGTTCCATGGGTTCGGCTCGAGTCGATTATCCGATGCATCCCACAGACGGTACGCTCCACCAGTCAGGACTTGGTCAATGATGAAGGGACCTTCCCATTTGGGCTTGAGTTTGTCCTTTTTCTTATCCGGCAGGCGTAGAACTAACTCGCCAACATTGTAAGTTTTGGCCCGTACTTCTCTGCTTTGGTATCTTCGAGCCTGCTGTTGATAGAATGCGGAACGGGCTTTTGCCACGTCACGCTCCTCCTCCAAGGCATCCAAACTGTCCTGCCGATCGAGCTCGGCTTCTCTTTCTTCGTACATGCGCACTCGAGGTGAGTCATGAATTATGTCGTAGGGTAGAACCGGCTCTGCGCCGTATACCATAAAGAATGGTGTGTATCCGGTAGTGCGATTCGGCGTGGTCCGCAGCCCCCAGAGTACGGAGTCGAGCTCCTCTACCCAATGCGTATTAGATTCCTTGAGGGATCGCACTAATCTGGGTTTGATGCCGCTCATGATAAGACCATTTGCTCGCTCGACCTGACCGTTAGTTTGTGGGTGATAGACTGAAGCATAATCGAGCTTGATGCCCATGTTTTTGCACCAGAGTTTTACCTCGTCGGCCTTAAAGTTCATGTCGTTATCAGTGATGATGCTGTGGGGGATGCCGTAACGGTGTACGACCCCGGATATGAAGTCTATCGCCGGTCCAGATTCGGCCGTCTTGACAGGCTTGGCTTCTATCCATTTGGTGAACTTATCCACCATGACCAGTAAGTATTTTTGCTTGTGGGTTCCTCCTTTAAGGGGTCCAACCATGTCAAGCCCCCAGACCGCGAAGGTCCAGGTGATGGGGATAGTATGGAGGGTGGTGGGTGGCATATGGCTTTGGTTTGCAAAAAGCTGCCAACCAACGCAATGTTGGACTAAGTCCTGAGCGTCCGCTCGGGCCGTCGGCCAATAAAAGCCTGTATGGAAGGCCTTGCTTACAAGGGCCCGAGCTGCATCGTGGTGACCGCCGAGTCCGGCATGAATTTCCGCCAGAAGATTCCGCCCTTCCTCTTCGGAGATGCACCTTTGAAGGACTCCGGTGGTGCTTTTCTTATAAAGCTCTCCCTCATGGACTTTATAGGCTTTAGATCGTCGCACTATGCAGCGTGCCTTGTTTCGGTCCTCAGGAAGTTCCTGCCTAGTTAGGTAGGCTAGGAATGGTTATGTCCATGGGGCGATGACTGCCATTATTACGTGGGCTGAAGATGTTATTTCGTTGGCAGAGCCTCCAATTATGGCGAAATGTTCGGTGTCTGGCAGTGCGGTTGGGTCCGGGCTGTTATTTTCGGGTTCCCCTTCCCATACTATGGATGGCTTGAACAGCCTCTCCAAGAAGATGTTGGGGGGGGGGGACGGCATCGCGTTTTGCACCGATGCGTGCCAGGACATCTGCTGCCTGATTGTTTTCCCGGGCTATATGGTGAAATTCGAGCCCCTCGAACCGAGCTGACATTTTTAGGACGGCGTTGCGATAAGCTGCCATTTTCGGATCCTTGGCATCAAAGTCTCCATTTATTTGGGATATCGCGAGGTTCGAATCCCCGTGCACCTCTACGCGTTGAATGCCCATGGATACTCCCATCCGGAGACCATGTAGAAGGGCCTCATATTCGGCTACGTTGTTGGAGTCCATATACATTGTCTGGAGTACGTATTGAACTGTGTCTCCTGTTGGGGACGTCAAAATGACGCTAGCCCCCAGACCAGCCAACATTTTGGAGCCGTCGAAGTGCATGATCCAGTTGGAATATGTGCCGTACTCCTTAGGGAGTTGGGCTTCCGTCCATTCAGCGACGAAGTCGGCCAAAACTTGCGACTTAATAGCTCGCCGTGGCTTGTAAGTTATGTTGAACGGGAGGAGCTCAATGGCCCATTTGGCAATCTGGCCCGTCGCGTCGCGGTTGTTTATAATATCGTTAAGTGGTACTTCCGAGGCTACCGTTATCGAACACTCTTGAAAGTAGTGTCGCAGCTTCCGGGATGCCATAAATACCGCGTACGCTATCTTTTGATAATGCGGGTACCGTGACTTGCATGGAGTAAGGACAGTGGACACATAGTAAACCGGCTTTTGAAGGGGGAATTTGTGTCCGTCCGTTTCTCGTTCGATGACGAGCACTGCGCTTACAACTTGATGAGTTGCCGCAATGTATAATAGCATTGGTTCGCCAATGTTTGGCACGGCCAGGACTGGTTTTGTTGCCAATATGGCTTTTATTTCGCCGAGTCCGGCCGTGGTGGCATCCGTCCACTCGAAGTGTTCGGTGCGCCGGAGGAGGCGATAAAGGGGTAATGCCTTTTCTCCCAAGCGGGAGATAAAGCGGCTTAGTCCGGCCGTGGTGGCATCCGTCAATTTTTGTATTTGTTTGAGTTTCCTTTGGGATGTCCAATTGTGACAGAGCTTGGATCTTGGCTGGATTTGCTTCAATTCCTCTACCGGATACAATGAAGCCCAAGAGCTTTCCGGCTGGTACGCCGAAAACGCATTTTTCCGGGTTGAGCTTGATGTCGTATGTTCGGAGGTTATCGAATGTGAGCCTTAAGTCGTCTACTAGAGATTTGACATGCTTGGTTTTGACGACCACGTCATCTACGTATGCCTCCACTGTTTTGCCGATCTGGTTTGCCAGACATGTCTGAATCATGCGCTGATATGTTGCACCGGCGTTTTTTGAGCCCGAAGGGCATTGTGTTGAAGCAGAATGGGCCGTACGGTGTGATGAATGCCGTTGCGGGTTGGTCTGGCTCTGCCATCTTAATTTGATGGTAGCCGGAGTATGTGTCGAGGAAACACAATGAATCGTGTCCTGCGGTAGCGTCGATAATTTGATCGATGCGGGGGAGGGGGAAGGGATCCTTTGGGCAAGCCTTGTTGAGGTCCTTAAAATTGACGCACAAGTGCCAGGATTTGTCCTTCTTTGGTACCATCACCAGGTTTGCTAGCCAGTCCGGATGTTTTATGTCTCTGATGAATCCGGCCTCCAATAGCTTGGCTAGTTCCTCTCCCATGGCTTATCTCTTAGGTTCTAAGAAACGCCGAAGAGCCTGCTTGACTGGCTTGAATCCTTTTAGTATATTTAGGCTGTGCTTGGCCAGCCTGCGTGGGATTCCTGGCATGTCTGAAGGGTGCCAGGCAAAAATGTCCTAGTTCTCGCGTAGGAACTCTCGTAGTGCGGCGTCTACATCAGGGTTTAATTGTGCCCCAATGGAAGTTGTTTTTGTAGGGTCCGTTGGATGGACTTGGAATTTGACTATTTCGTCCACCGGTTTAAAGAAGGTGGACTTGGATCTTTTATCGAGTATCATGTCGTCCCTATTCACCATGGAGCGCAGCGCAGTCAGTTCCTTGGCCGGTAGGGCTTCGGATAGTGCTTCGAGGGCCAGTGCTACTGTCTTATTTTCGGTGCAGAGTGCTATGTCCGGATCACTAGCAAGAGTGGTGATTCCGTTGGGCCCGGGCATTTTGAGCTTCATGTACCCGTAATGGGGTATGGCTTGGAAGATTGTAAACGCCTCCCGCCCTAATAGAGCGTGGTATCCCCTACTGAACGGGGCCACTTGGAACGTGACCTCTTCGGACCTGTAATTATCCGGCGTGCCGAACACCACATCTAGTGTGATTTTTCCTATACAGCGCGCTTCCCGATTGGGGATTATTCCTCTAAAGGTTGTGCTGCTTCGCTCAATGCGGTTCCAGTCTATTTCCATTTTTCGAAGGGTTTCCTCATAAATGAGGTTCAATCCGCTGCCACCGTCCATGAGTACCTTGGTTAGTCGAAAGCCGTCCACTATTGAGCCGAGGACCAATGCGGCTGGTGCTCGGGCTTTTCGGAATTTAGGTTCGTCACTGGCATTAAAAGTAATAGCCGTGTCACTCCATGGGTTTATTGTTGCCACGAGGTAGACTTTGGCAAGGCTGCGGAGTGTTTGTTTTCGCATATTATTTGATGCAAAAGTCTCGAAGACTGTTAATACCGTACTCGTATCCCTGGGCTGGTGCTATGTGGCTTCTGGGGTTAGAAGATATTCGCCACTTTTGGCCACCTGCCGGAGTATCCAACATGCTCTAAGGCTATGAGTTGGTGTGGCGCTGTGAATTTTACATGGTCCATTGAGCCATCTCTCCGGTACGGTTCCATGCGCTGTAGAGGGTTTTTGCTTTTTGGTGTTTAACCCGGGTGTCTGGCGATAATGCACCATTTTATTTCGGACTGGGTTTGTATTCAGGGCCGGATTGTCCCAAAATTTTATTTCGGTTTTCCAGGTGCTTTCCATCGCATAGTACTTTCGTACTATGGACGCCAAGTCGGAAAAGCGTGTAATTTCACAGTGACTTATGGCGTTGAGGATTCCCTTGTCCGTGCAATTATTGCAGAAGAATGAAGTTGTGTCTTCCTCGCGGTAGTCCTTTATCCTGTTCATGACCAGGAGGAATCTGGCCCAGTAATGGTGTACTGTTTCTTCAGGCTCTTGCCTAATTTGGGATAGATCGCTTATGTTTGGGTGTGTGGGTGGAATTTAATCTGAAACCTCACCCAATCTGAGACTCAGGGGCCAAGGAGTTTCCGAAATCGGAAGTTTGGATTCTTGGATGTTTTCCACTGAATCTAGCCCGCTTCCTGACTCTAGGTTCAGGTCTTGAGTGACGTCCTCCCCTCCGCGGGTATCCGTCTTGGAGGGATCGGCAATCCAGACATAGCTAGTCCTTAAGATAGGTGAAGGGTCGCCGCATTGTTCCTCCACCACTGCAACATGATGAGTGACCTAGGGAGAGTTGATCTCTCTCAGATCGGGTTTAGGCCCAATCTGATCGTAGTCTGTAGCAAATCCCAGGGCGGTGATGCGATCCAAGAGCTCGTTTAGGGAAGAGAGCTCCATTGGATCTAACTTCTCGGCGAGTTCCGAGTTGATGTGAAGATTGCTTTTGATGACCCGAGAAGTCATCGTCGGCGCAGCGGCCGAACAGGCGATCATAAGAAAACCACCTAGCCGGAGAGTTTGGCCGACAGCCAAAGCTCCCTTAGCAACAGTGTTGTCTTTAAAGACGGGATGAGGCATCCTTCCTGATGGCGACGACACAACGAAACTCTTAATGAAAGCACCAATGTCAGTGTCAAAACCGGCGGATCTCGGGTAGGGGGTCCCGAACTATGCGTCTAGGCCGGATGGTAACAGGAGGCAGGGGACACAATGTTTTACCCAGGTTCGGGCCCTCTCGATGGAGGTAAAACCCTACGTCCTGCTTGATTAATATTGATGATATGGGTAGTACAAGAGTAGATCTACCACGAGTTCAGAGAGGCTAAACCCTAGAAGCTAGCCTATGGTATGATTGTTGTTCATCCTATGGACTAAAACCCTCTGGTTTATATAGACACCGGAGAGGGCTAGAGTTACACAGAGTCGGTTACAATGGGAGGAGATCTACATATCCGTATTGCCAAGCTTGCCTTCCACGCCAAGGAAAGTCCCATCCGGACGCGGGACGAAGTCTTCAATCTTGTATCTTCATAGTCCAAGAGTCTGACCAAAGGTTATAGTCCAGCTATCCGGACACCCCCCTAATCTAGGACTCCCTCAGTCGGGCTATCCGTTTCGACGGTGTGTTACTGCTGGAAAGACTTGTGATATGACTACTCACTATAGTCATGAATTACTAGTGGTACGACCGGGGTGATGCCCCCCATCCGTTCCGCACTCTAATCTGGTGCATGACACGTTGACCCAGATGCTGGCTCTCCCACATGTCGGCGAAGTACATAGGAGGAGTGGGAACCACGGCAGAGCAGTGCGAACCATGGTAGCCCAGTGAATTAGCAGTAGAAAACAATGTGCTAATATGGCCATAAAACACAATGTGCTACGGTCCAAACTGTAGCATGTACAGTACTACTCCTCTTTGTTTGGATCCCTGAGTTAGATCTACTTTGGGTTGAAATAGCCTCAAATTATCCAAATGGGAGGGGTTAGTTTGAGCTAGTTTGCTCTAACCCAGCTAAAAAAACTAGGGACTAGGGAATTTTTAGTTGGGACTAGAAAAAGTCCTAGGACTTATGAACCAAACAGGGCCTCAAGCACCTATGGAGGCGACTACCGCTCTCATCTAACGCGTGTCAGGAGACGTTCCCGTCGACGACGAGGTGCCCATGGTGCCTATTGTGCACCGTGACCAAGGTGGAGAGGAAAATGAGAGAACTATGTATTTATTTATGGTGTAGATTCACTCATTTTTGCACCATATGTACTCCGTCTCGGTGTAGTCTAGTCACTTGTTGAAATCTCTAGAAATGCAAATACTCCTCTTTAGTTTACAGGGCTATACTAGCAAGTAATAGTGGGCTCACATAGCAATTTTGTCTCATGCAAGAGCCTAGCTACATGCGTGCTCCAAGGTTCAAAACTGCCAAGTTCGGGTTGCGCTTGGCTCTTCGTCTCTTCGAGAAGATGAACAATGCTATTACTACTACTGCTTCTATTGTATCAAATCCACTGCTGCATGTCCGTCCACCGCTAGCGGGAGGGATAGCTTCTTGTAGTACTACTATAAGCAAAAGCATGTCCTCGTCTGCGAGCCACCACACGCATGGGCGAGGGAGAAGGCGAGTAGTAAAATCAAGCTTCTCCTCGTTGTATGAGTTGACATACCCGCAGTGTACAATACTCCATTTGATGCAACCTCTAACATACCCCACCACAAATTAAAATATATATTCCTGTCTTGACCAGATGAGCGTGCAAACTACAATCACTAGGATGATAGGTAGGGCCATAAGATTATTTAATAAAAAAAGCATGGAGCCGACCCCAAAGATTTTAAAGCTTACAGGCACGGTACATGCTATCCTAGACTACTCTACACATGAAACTGCCACACAAGCGTCCGGGCTGGCTCTTTGCCTCTTCGGGAAGTCGAACAATGATGGAGTACTACTGCAGTGGAGGAGTACTACAGTATGCTTCAGGCCATCTGACACCGATTGAACTGCTGCATGTCCACCATGTGCGGGAGGGAGAGCGTGTAGCGAATGAAAGCTTATCCTAGTCCTGCCAGCCACCACGCTCATGGGCGAGGGAGGGACGCAGCTTCATTGACTGATTGCTCCTGCCTTTGCATGTATGATAGGTGGGCCCAATAGGAGGGTGGCCCACCTATTATGCAGCCAAAGGCAGGTGCGGTTAAGGCGAGATGGCGTTGTAGTAATCAAACTTCTTGGTCTTGTACGAGTTGACGCGACACATCAAAGCACTGCACTCGATATATTTCAATAATTTGTGTTTATCGATGCATTAATTGCAACACATGCATGCATGTCGTGACTCTCCTTTTGATACTTGCATGTGTTGATTTAATGCACCTTGAAGTAGTATGAATATGTGATTGTAAAGCTTTGCAATGCCTCGACCCTAATAAAGCGAGATATGGTTGTGCACGAGGAGGGCGGAATTCCGAGGAGGGTGAGATCATGCACACGGAACAGGACCCGATGATGGAGCTCTCTATGGTCTCGATGGACCTCACCTTGCTCCACTTAGCCTTGTGCCTTCGCCCCTTGAAGCCTCTAGTGTATGAGGTTCGAATACACCTTCTCCGTTCGGCTGATCGAGCAAGGTGTAGGTTTCTTGATTGATGTGCTGTTCAATTTATTTGTGCAGTGCAAGGGAGGGCACCTGGCCTGCACGGACTGTCGCGTCGAGCGCCCCAGGAACCAGCGGCAGTGCCAGAAGTGCGAGCGCAGCGGTGGCTTCAACGTGCGGAACACGGTGCTGGACGCCTTCCTCTCCTCAGTGAGGGTGGAGTGCCCGCACGAAGGCTGTGGGCTCTATGTCACTTACCATAAGCTCGCCGATCACTAGAGCGTGCGTCTGCTCGTGCCCTGCAAATGCCCCATGCCCGTCTGCGGCTATGAAGGCCCGCCGCCCGTGCTCTCCCACCACATCAGCATTGTGCATCCCATGCCCGTGCATAGGATCCCGTACGGCAAGGTGCTCCAACTGCATGTCACACCCTGATTTTCATGCCACAACACTTAAGCTAATAAATCATGATAAAGTGTGGTTTGACAAAAACTTTTGCATTATTTGGCTTTTATTTTCTTGAGTTGGTTTTCTCTTTGTGTGTTTCAAGTGCTCTCTAATGTCAACTACTCCACCTTACATACTTCATCTCCTTGCCCCAAGCTTCTGCCCATGATCATGCCATTTGTCTAGTGCAATATAATATTTTCTTACAAAAATAATTTGGCCAAAAAGTATTTTCTAAAATTAGTTTTCCAAAACCCCCTGAATTGAGGTTTGCACTTCAAGTACTTGATTTGGGGTGTGAAAAATATTTCAAAGTGTATATTTGAAACCTATTAGATATAGGATTCCCATAAACCACAAAAATATATTTTTAAAAGTTATTTTCCTATTTTATTTAAAAGCTTTTTCTTAAGGCCAGAAATGGTCTTTAATAGGGAAACATTATTTTATTGTTTCATAAATATTTGAAAAAAAATAGGGAAACTCAGTGGACATATATTTTCCATATATAAGAGTTTCAGCACATGGTCATGTTCAAAATATTGGGCAAAATCCTCCAAAACCATTTCTGTCCATTTCAAGTATTTGAAATATTTCTACAAGAAATATTTTCTAATAACTCTAGGAAAATTCTAGAAAGTCACATATGCATAATATGATGACCCTGCAAAGTTTCAGCTCAATCCAAACTATTTTGGTTCACCAAAGTGCCCCAAAACCCTATTTGTCCAGATTCAAGTTTGAACAACTTTACATTGCCAACTTATTCCAAATGCCCCCAAACTTTGTGGTCATGCTCAAAAGCCCAAATGATGACACTACACCAAGTGGTGTATCAGGGGGAATGGTTTTGCATGACTAGATCTTGGTGAATGCATTTCTGCTGGTTTCTAGGGTTTACAAAAGTTGCATTGGCAACTTTGCCCAAATGATCTCAAAATTGGTGGAAGGCCCTAATTATGTGTTCCTTTTCACCCCGTGGAGTCTCATGTCAAATGGAGTTCATTTTCTTGCCCAAACAAACATCAAACACCATCTGTCACTTTACCAAAATTCCATTTTTGACCTCTTCCACTAATCTCCATGGGCTCAACTTTGTACCACAACTGCTCCTGACCCTCTTCTACCTCCAGTAACTATGGTTGCGTCTCAGCTCAATGATTGAGGGGTGAAACCACCTCATTTACCCCTCTGGACAGCCCATTTCCATCTCTCTCTCAACCCCACTCTTCTCCTACTGGCTCTCTAGGGCATCCAATGCCACTCCTACATTGTTTAATCACCCCCAAAACCTCCAGACACAAAAGGATAGGCTCATGGCACATAAACAATGCCAGTGCATGCAGAGCTCACGCTCTGGAGCACGCTACAGTGATCTCCCGCACTGTAGCTCACCCATGTCAAGGGCATACGACAGCCTTGGGCGTCGGGGTGATGTCTCCCGAGGTGGCCTCGGCGTCCAAGACACGGCACGCTGCCGGCCCCCCTCTAGAATCTCTCTCCTCTTCCCCTACAGGCTCACCCAAGCGCGTCCGTGGACACTTCCCATGGTGCACCACGACCACGCCCATATAAGCTACTCCCGACCTCTTCTCTGGCCTCTCCTCGTTATCCCTTTTCCCCATGAACCTCCTAGATAACATCCCTCTCCCTCCCATGCTCTCTTTCCCTCTCCATGGCCGCCATAGTCTCCGCCTGCCTCTGCCCGGCTCTGGCGAACCGGAGCCTCCCCTCCTCTCCTTTGACCACCAGGAGAAGCGTAGCAGGCCAAGCGGAGCCCTCCCGCTCCTTCTCCCCCTACCCTTGTGCCCATGGCATCGAGCCCATCCACTCCAGACGCCGCCCGCCGTCGCCAGGGTCGCCGTCGCCCCAGATCCTCCCAGCTCGCGTGAAGCCCCTGGATGGAAGTGGCTCGGCATCCCGAGTCCGTCGGTGCACCGGACGACACCGGGGACGGCCGGAGTCACCGGGGATCAAGGTCGACGCATGCTCCGCCTCGCCACCCCTGTCGCTCCTCAACCTCAGGCGCGAGGTAGGAGACGACCACCCCGCCAACTGGCAGGGGGCCCGCCTGTCGGCGGCAGAGGCGACCGAGCCGGCCCACCAGTCGGGTTAAGTGGATAGGGCTTAGCCTTACTCCGCTTGCCCCGCTGGGTGGCGCACTCCCGTAATGCACCTTCGGCGTCACCACCTCCCTCGCGCAGCTGAGCCACTGGGCCGAGCCTAGTAGGTGCTATTTAGCTGGGCTTCGCGCAATGCCCTTTATAAGGTTGATTCCTTTTCTTCCTTTTCTTTTCCAGACATGTTGTAAAATCCATAATCAATTCATTTCAAGTCCAAATTAGGTGATTCAAATTTCTAGTGTCTCCGTAAATCATGATCTATCAGATGGTGCAATTAGCACATTTTTCCATAAACATTTCCTACAGAAATATTTGTGACATCCCCTTTTTCCATTTCTGTGATAAACTTTAGAAAATCACAGAGAGCCCATTTTTGATCCAAATGTCATGATTCAAATTCCTATATACTTGTAAGTTCGAAACTTAGTTGTTGAACATTTTTCCTAGAACTTTCTGTGCTACATGAAATATTGGCCCATTTCTCCATATATTGCTAAATTTGTAAATTCATAGAGAAATCATTTGAACTCCAAATCAAGTGAAACCAACTCCTAGATGCTTATAAAACCATTCCTTGTTAAATGGGTGCCTCTGCTCATTTTTCAAAATAATGTTTCTGTGCACTTCTTGCAGATCCATAAACCCTTTGAATCTGACATATTGAAATGCTCATAAGTATCCATTGATCCCCTCCTAATAAAACCACTTTGGTCATTTTTCATATGACCAAAGGTATCCTAGGAAAGTCCAACTCACATTTTTAGAGCAGTTTTATTTTTGCCTTGTTGTGTTGCTCATTATGATTGTTTCCGACGTTAGTTGATGAAGTAGATGGAGTACTTGGAGAAGGACCAGAAGACTTGAAGACTTTGAAGACCAAGGCAAGCAGCCCTTTGACTATGTCTAAGAAACCCTTTTTATGCAAGTCATATGGCACTTTTATCGCTTACATCAAAGTCATGATAATGTGGTGACCACTTGAGGTGGTTTGTCTCCACTGCTTTTCTCGTTGACACTTGCATGATGCATGACCCTACCTTTCTATGAGGGTTATTCGAGTGGGTGTAGTTATGCATGCTAAGTAGCTGCTACGCAAATGGGTTTGATATATGCATGGTGATGGAAGCAAGATTGTTTTCAAAAACTTTTCGAAAACCCCGTCGGGTGCCACTTATGCCCGAGGGAGATAATGAGTTGGGTAACCACTTGATGACGCAGTGGTGTACCGAGGCAAGTGTGTGTGTCGTTTTCAAACGGATTGGTTTAAGTTGCGACCGTTATTCCAACCTTACATGCGCAACCACTCTAACCTTATATGGGAAAGGGCATTATTGATTACCTAGGCCGATACTAGCTTGGAGCCCGCTTTACTAGTGACGAGAGAGTTGTTGTTGCGCTCTCTCGGGACGGGGTCGTGCCAGGTAGGGCGGCCATGACTGTTTTTACAGGGCACCGGACACACCGTTGGTACCCCGTGCTTGTGGTATGAGATGAATATGGGAGCGTGGCTCCAAATTCTTAAGATGAGAAATGTTGGGCACGGGGGTTGCTACCAATCAAATGGACTCTATGTTAGTGTCGTCTAGGGAAAGGTAATGATCGGGTTCTTGTGGATAAAGTGTGCAACCTCTGTACAGTGTAAAACTATTCGAATAGCCGTGTCCACGGTCAAGGATAGTTTGGTAACTGCTCTTCGGCTACGTCCACTTGTTTAGAAACCAGTGTGTGTGGAAGAACTACTTGGGTCAAGTCAAAGAACTTGATATGGATGAGTTGGGTTGGAGCCCACTCCCTTTATGTTGATATCTGTAACCAGTTCCTAAGGTTACTGGAATTCATATGATGCATGTTTTACCAGTTGTTGAACATGTCATAGCACAACAAAATTAGCTTTCTGCAAAAATTTACCTATGTCATGCATTGTTGTATCTTGAGCCAAAACATGGGTTGCTTGCGAGTACATTCAAAGTACTCATTGGCTTGCCACTGGTTATTTAATTGGCCAGGCATGGAAGAACATGAGTTCGAAGAAGAGTTCTTTGGAGACGAACATGCGAGCTAGGACGTTTCCCAGTCAGAATGCCTGTAGGGTTAAGGCAGATGGCATGGGTTCTACTTATCGACGAAGATTTCCGCTACTAAAGTTTATTTGGTATTCAGCCCTTGTGGCTTTATCTATGTAAGACTTGACCATAATGGTCATAATCTGTGTAAGACGATATGTATGGATGTAAGACTCTTGTTATTCAGCTTCTGTGTGTTCAGTGAGCATTGATCTCTGGGATCACTATACACGTGCATTCGGTGATCACGACTTATGAGTCGGGGTCCCCACACTGCAAGTGCCACTGACGGAGCCACGACTCTTCCTGTTCACGGAGGAGGACGGCTGCGCATTTTTCTTGGTCGGCGGCGTGCTCGACATCAGGGCGCCTATCGCCGTGTTGGTCGTCTGCCTTAGAGCAGTGTCATCCCCACTTCCACACTACGTAGCCAAGCTGTGGGCGAACAGCCCACTGGGAGAGCCCAAAGGCAGGACCGACGCCATCAAGGTTGAAATGGAGGTGACATGCAGCAAGGATCCCGGCGACGTCGCCATGCACGAGCTGACCTTCTTCACAGTTCCGCCCAAGCTGCTGGCCGGGGCTAAGCTGGTGTGCCTCCACATTCAGATTGACAAGATCACGTCCTAAATGATTCTATAGTGCCTTCTGTTTATCTTAGTAATATGCTAATATAGGGGTTAGCTTGGTCTACTTTAGCTTAAGAGATGGTGGGCTTTGGTGGCATTGCAACAATTACTTCGACATCAGATTAGTAGTTAAAGTAATTTCCAATAGTCGAACGGATATTTTGTGTCTGTTGGATATAAAGATCCTTTGGGTAAGAAGTATAACTTCTTATAAGAAGTAACTATAACAGCTTATATGCTTGTTTGTTCAGGAAGTGTTGTATACTTGTGCGAGTTGAAGCGACACATAAAAGTAGTACTACTAGTAGTACTCCCTCCGATCCTAATTTCTCTACGCATGAGCCTGGTCATAGTGGGAGTAACATAGGTAGTAACATAGATGCCACATAAGAAAAAATGATGAGGTGGCAAGTAATTAATGAGGAGAGAGGCAAATAGAGAGTGGGGAGTAACTTAGACTAGTGTTGTGCATATCACACTAGTCTAAGTCATTACATTCATAATGCGAAGTAACATAATAGTAGTATCATAGATGGATTCATTTATCTTGTCTTGGAAAGTGCTATGTTCCAGTAACATATTATGTTACCACCTCTTATTAATTACTTGCCACATAAGCAGAATTTTCTCGAAGTGCGCTATGTTACTACTCCCTCCGTCTAGGTGTATAAGACTAGTCATAGTGGGGAGTAAGTTAGAGTAGTAACATGCATATGTTACTAGTCTATGTTACTACCTCCATAGTGAGTAGTAACATATGTGTTGTGTCATGCATCACTTCATCTATTAGGTTGTAGACTCATCTTTTCTTGATATGTGTGATAGTATTGTAACTAGCTATGTTACCACATGCCTCTCTTTCTTCATTAATTACATGCCTCTCTTTCTTCATTAATTATATGCCACATCATCTATTTTGTCTAGATAAGTGTGATGTTACCATCTATGTTACTCCCACTGTGGGTAGTCTAAGTCATCTTAGGTTGTGCACCACGACCAAGGCAGAGGGAAAAATGAGAGAACTTAATGTCTTTTTGCTAATTAATAGCATTGCATGCAATGAACTAACCACCGCATGTCATGTTTGTTAGTCTCAAGTCATTAAAAGCATGCACGGCCCACATCTCTTATTGGTTGATACGTCATGAAACAAGAAACGAGAAGGGAGTTAATTACCATGCCTAAGTGTTTTTGGTTTATTTCATTTCCGTAAGGTGACTTACACATCTAGACGGAGGGAGTAGTTAAGTTACTCCACTATGACTAGCCTAATATGTTACCATCACATAGCGCTTTCAAATGCAGAATGGGTCTACAAAGTAATAAATGAAGACATGTAGTACTATGTTATCACATATATGACACTACCCACTATGAAGGTACTAGTAACATAGACTAGTAACTAGTCTATGTTACTCTCCACTATGACCAGCCAAAGTCGAGGCGCGGGTACCAACGAGGGCCTGGTTGTGTCTATACTTGGACAACTCACCCGACTGCATGCGCACCAGGCAAACGAAGCTCATGTCATGTTGGTGCCGTGTGTGGCCTGCACATTAACCAAAACCTCGCGCCTCCATCTTAACCTCCGCATTTTAAACTTCTCAATCTCAAGGCCAAGGAGCAACCTGAAACCTATGATAGAGCCAATCGGATGGTTGAGAACACTACAATTCGTAGCTACATATGCGTGTGTGAGAGAGGGCGAGTGCATCCGTGCACCTCTTCTCTTCCTGTATAACGTACTGAACTCAGAGTACAAGTGTATGTGGGTGGCATCGACCTAGGGAGTAGTGATGGTGCGTGCGAGAAGTCCCGAGAGATAGGTGTCATGCGTCTAAAAAAGGACTAGTTTATAGCTCACCACGAGGCTATTCCTGTCGAATGCCAAGCGTAAGATATGTATGCGACGGTGCTAGTTTTTGCACGTACACAACAGTAGAAAAAGAACTAGTACCATGGCATATGCTACACCACGGCCGAGAGCACGTGCCCACATTACGCCATCCGGGAATAGTGCCTCACTTCGAAACTAGAACCGTCAATAAATTTTGAGCGCGTCTTGTCACATTCTGAATTACTACTACTGCCACGCTATATTTAATTGCAAACTTGTTCACCACGATCACAACCTAAATGGTTTCCCACTTAGGAGCATATTAGTAGTACTCGGTTATAAATACTACTATGCCAAGATGACTGCACATTCCTCCTCAACTCCTCATGAATAGAAAACAATCAAGTCAATCAAGCCATGGCCAGCGTGAGTTCTCGGTCGAGAGATTTCCACCAGGGAGAGGTGAGCATGGAAGAGGAAGCACGAGAGATGTCCCGCCTTGCCGCAAAAGCAACCGACATGTCCATCCACGTAGCAGTAGCAACATAGAGTTCCCGCCATGCAGCCGAAGCAGCATGGAGGTTCCGCCGCGCCGTCGATGTAGCAGACTGGTCCGTTCACGCCGCGGATGCAGCAGAGATGTCCCGTCGTGCCGCCGAAGCAGCACGGAGGTCCCGCCATGCCACGGCGGCCTGGGAAAATTTCTCGCGGGCAGGCGATGACTCTTAAGGCGCATGCATGCAATGGTCCATAGCCAGATGGATTAGATCTCTGGCTGGGCAAGGTTGCAGGGCGAGGCTACCGGCGTCATCCGACAACTAGGGGAGGGCAATGCGAAGCTCTGGGGCGAGCGCGACCTGCTAAGGGCGAAGACAGCTGGAAGGGCGAAGCAGGAGGAGGATACCGCTGCCTTGTTGCAAAGGACGGGCGTCATCGTCATGAAACTTATGGACGAGAATGCCATGCTCCGCATCGAGCGCAACAGGTTGGTGGAGGAATCCATGGATGCTGCCAAGCAGCGTATTAAGGACATGAAACTAATGAAAGAGATCATCACCCACCGTGAGAACTAGTCTCTGCGACCTGTAGTGCAAAAAGAAAGTAGAGATCAGCGAGCCAGATCATTGTATGCGTCTTCCTTCTTCTTTTGCCCTTCTGTACTTCAGGCGTAGACGCATGTGGCTTTTTAAATTATCTTCCTAATTATGTAAGACAATTATTATCCACTCTCGTCGTCCTTATATATATTCATCAGTCTTGCTATAAGTCGAAGTAGATGCTATATAGGTCCGTCGGATCTTACATCAAGAGCCGCGCAAAATTTTCTTTTCAGTCTTTCTTTTTTCTCTCTTAAATCTCAGTCGAGTGAGACATTGCCATGCCATTAAACAGAGGCTCTGGCGCCATTAATGGAGACCATGGGAGAGAGGTGGACGGCAGATGGAGGTCAAAGGGCTCTCCTCCCAATAAGCACGCGCAGGGGTCTGATCGCACGCCTCCCGTACTCAAATAGCTACCCTGCACGACGCCTCCTAGCTAATAAAAAAAGGGGACGTGTGGCAGCACGTAAATGTTAAATAGAACGCCCACGGTTTCAATAATACTTGTGTTTCTGATTGTAACGTGACATCACTTGTTCCAAAATGACTTTGTTGATTGTTGATGTGTGCACCTTCACAAATCGGACAACAAAATTACCACAGTATGTTGGTGCCATGTCATGACACCAAGCCAAGTTTCATGATTTTCATGCGTGTTTCGGAATTAAAAAACCAAGTTTCTCAACGTTTCCAGCCAAGCAACGACGCCGAGATGTTTGAATTTCATTCCCATTTCTTACATGGGACCTAGAAATTTACCCGAGGACACACATGTTATCTTTCAACCAGCTTTGGTGCACTGGAGCATGTTCTTGTATTTCAAATTTGAATTATGTACACAAAGGTGACATGTTCCCTCTCAGAACCACGAGCCTTCTTGAGAGAAGCTCCGGTTTGCAAGAGACTTATACCAAAACTTGTCCTATTCTGCCAATTTTTTTACCACAACATGGTAGTACCATGACATGACACCATGCCAAGTTTCATGATTTACAGGTGTGTTTTGGATTTACAAGAATTTTAAAACCAAGCCTCTCAATGTTCTCGGCCGAGCCACGATGCCCAGATGTTTGAATTTCATTCTCATTTCTTGCATGGGACCTAGAAATTCACCCGAGGACACACAAGTGATTTTTCAACCAACTTTGGTGCACAGGAGCATGTGCTTGTAGTTCAAATTTGAATTATGCACATTGAATGACTAGAAACTCAATTAATGTATAAAAAAGGCCAAACGAACCCAGAATAATACCAAAATTTAAGAGGGCACCCATGTAGTTCTATGATGCCTCTGTAAAGAAACCCAAGGGGGCAGCGTATATTGTTTCGCACTCAAAGGTGACACGTTCCCTCTCAGAACCACGAGCCTTCTTGAGAGAAGCTTCGGTTTGCAAGAAGCTTATACCAAAATTTATTCCTATTCAGCCTTTTTTTACCAGGGCATGGTAGTACTATGACATGACACCATGCCAGGTTTCATGATTTTCAGGCGTGTTTTTAATTTACAAGAATTTTAAAACCAAGTTTCTCAATGTTCTCGGCCGAGCCACGATGCCCAGATGTTTGAGTTTCATTCCCATAACTTGCATCGGACCTAGAAATTCACCCGAGGACACACATGTCATTTTTCAACCAACTTTGGTGTAGGGGAGCATGTGTTTGTAGTTCAAATTTGAATTATGCACATTAAATGACCAGAAACTCAATTAATGTATAAAAAAAGGCCAAAAGAACCCGGAATAATTCCCAAATTTAATAGGGCACTCATGTAGTTATATTTTGCCTCTATAAAGAAACTCAAGGGGGCGGGGGCAGCATATATCGTTTCACACTCAAAGGTGACACGTTCCCTCTCAGAACCACGAGCCTTCTTGAGAGAAGCTCCGGTTTGCAAGAAGCTTATACCAAATCTTGTTCCAAATCGGCCCAACTTTTTACCACAACATGTTAGTGCCATGGCATGACACCATGCCAAGTTTCATGATTTCCACGTGATTTTTGGATTTACATGAATTTAAAAACCAAGTTTCTCAATGTTCTCCGCCGAGTCACGACGCCCAGATGTTTGAATTTCATTCCCATTTCTTGCATGGGACCTAGAAATTCACCCAAGGACACACATGTAATTTTTCAACCAACTTTGGTGCACCAGAACATGTGCTTGCAGTTCAAATTTGGATTATGCACATTAAATATCCAGAAACTCAATTAATGTATAAAAAAGGCCAAACAAACCCAGAATAATTCCAAAATTTAACAGGACACTCATATAGTTCTATGTTGCCTCTATAAAGAAAATCTGGGGGGAGGCAGCGTATATTGTTTCGCACACAAAGGTGACACATTCCCTCTCGGAACCACGAGGCTTGTTGGGAGAATCTCCGGTTTTGCAAGAAGCTTATACCAAAACTTGTCCCAATTTAGCCAAGAATTATATACATATGAAAACAGGGTTTAGATTATCCCGAACATGTCGCCACCTAGACCAATGTACTCTGATTTGAATTCAACATAAAATGAATACACACATTTGAATTGGAGATCGTATGTTACATGTAGTCTATAGTGAAATATGATTACTATTATATGCATGTTTCTTGTTATCAAGATAATATTTAAATGATTGTATAACTTGACAACAATTGTATTCAAATAAGGAAAATTGATTCAAATTTAGTCCATATGGTAGACGACAATATATATGTTCATAGGGTGGAGTAAAATGTTCATATATTATGGAAGATCAAAATGTAGGACTACGTCCATTATAAACCACAAGGTCACCTAACGATATATTCGAATTCAACATAACGTGGATTCAAAAATTAAAATCCGAGATCATGGCATTTGTAGTCATATAAAAAGGGACATGACTCTTTCTTTTGGTGGGAATTGATTTGTTTTTTGTTGTTGTTGAGGGAAGTGCGGATCAATTTGGTACTGTACAGGGTAATCTTGTTCTCCCGGTTTTTGTACATTTTTCTTGTAGTTTTGTCAATGACATTTATAGCAATATAGTAAAAGGGGACATGACTCTCTTGTGTCCTGTATGAATTATTTTTTGTACACGTTAAGTTTGTTCTGCCAAACAAGGAATTCACACCTTGTTATCCTGAAAATTTAAGCTCGAGTATCTTTTGTCTCATTTGCTTTGAAACTCCCGCCTCTTCAACCCGCGCCGCGCCTTGTTATCCCAAAATTTCAACGCGCGCGAAAACTCCCTCGTCATCCAAAATTGGTCTTGCAGCCGAGACACGCGAAATCCCCCTTCTACCCCTCAGCCGGAAATGCTGGCTCGACGTCGCAGTGTCAAAACCGGTGGGGGTATGTTGGTAACTTACCCTACATTTCGGACAAGCGTGTCCCTGAGCCATGGCTCCCCTACCTTCCCCTTCGCCCCCCATTCGTACACCGAGGCCGCCAAAACCCACAGAACCCCACGCTCCTTGGTCGGCTTGCCGACCACCGCCCAGCCAGATACTCTTCCCCGATGACGTCGTCCACCGCAACAGCTCGCCGTCCCTCATCCACCGCACTGGATGAGGATCTGTTGTCGATCTCATCATCCAGTCGGATCAGCCGCCCCGTCCTCCACCTCCAAGGAGCTGCCCGATGTTCGCCTCGTCTATCGTGCCACCTCCATCCCCACAGTGCCGTCTTGACCTGCCCCACCGGAACCGCAACACCCTCACGAATTCCTCCGATGAAGCCAAGGCCAACTCGGGGCCACCATGGAGGTTGTGCACTCACCGCTACATTTTATCTTTTATTCGATCTCATAGGGCTGCCGGTGCTCGACATCGAGCAGTCATGGTGGGTCTCCATCGACTGCGCCGTCGCCGGCCACTTCATCCACGGCGTCTCTCCCCATGTCGTTGCTTCCTCGGCAGCCACTTCGTGCTGCTGCTCTGCTCTGCTATTGCTGTCGGTCGCGTTGCTGCTCTGCTCTTGCTCTCGTTCGTGTTGCTGCTCTGCTCTTGCTCTCTCTTGCGCTGCTGCTGCTGCATGACCTTCGGCAGCTACAGGAGTTGCTGATTTAGCACTTGCTCGCGGTTCTACTGCACGACTTGCTTTCTCCTAGTGTGTTCCCTGCTCAAGCGTCTGCTGATTTAGACCACTACTTCTCTGCTACTAGTGCTCGAATGCCCTAAACATCTATTGCAATCCTCTTCTACTAGTTCCATCAGTTTCGACAATAAAATTCAGTTTCTTTAGTTAAGTTTAGAGTAAACAGTATTTACAGCATCTGTCGGAGCAGCCGTGACGCGGCTGATGCGTTTTACATCAAGCACTTTTTGGTGATGTATTTTACACCATCTATTGCAGATGATATTAGAGTCCCACTTTAGATTAATATTGTCTGTCTTGTCTTGCTTCAGCCTCGACGCCGTACACCTCACTGGAGTTGCTCCAATGGCGGAACCATCCATCATAGTAGAGCAGTACCCTTGGCGCCGTTTCCATAGGCCTCAGATCTTCTTCCCTGCCTTCGACAGTCACACCAGCATCACCACCCTCCACGTCCAACCCAATGATGCTGAGGTCGACAAGGCTATGCCAAATAGGTTGTACACTCGTTGCATCAGTTTGTTACTGTGCATTCATGTTGATCCCTCAGGGACCCTTTGCTATGGAACTACTATTGTACTACTATTCGTGCATTTTTTTAGGAGTGGAGCAAAGCAAAACTGGAGGATTTTTTTTCCTTTGGTGTCTCCTTCAAAGAAAAATGGTAGGAATTTTAATATCTAGTTGGACGTCCTTTTCAAATTAATATGCATGAATAACAGGACTAATTGCATTACTGGCATAATAAGATTCTTATTTTTTTCATTTTCACGTGGTTTGATTTTAATTTGATCATGCTTCTCCATTCCTGTGTTCTTCCAATTCATGTGAACCAAACACCGAGGTTCACAGAAATCCTATGTTTCCAAATGCTCTGTTTTGAACGTGCATTCCTATCATATTCCTGTGTTTTTCCTGGCACTGCGTTTATAAAATCCTCCAATTCTAAGGAGTGCTTACAGATTTACTTCATTTTCAGATAGGCGTCAAAGAAAACTCTGTGTGTTATGTCCTGCTCTTGTCGTGCCGTCATCCACCCCACCTGAGGTGCACCCTTGACAGAAGCGTTCACTACAGCAGAGATTCCCCCTGCAAAATTTCTTTCGCCGCCTCAGATCATCTTCCCCATTGTCGGCAGCCACGCCAACTGCATTACCATCATCGTCTGAGAAGATGAACCTGAGAACTACACAGTTCCGTAAGAGAGGTCGCAGTCTTTCGTGTTTGCTTACGTTATACATTGGTTATTATTACCTGCTACTTTATCGTTTAAACTTGAGTTTTAAAATGCGCGTGGGTCTCATATCGAGGCAACAATGAATAGTATCTGTCTACTATCTTGTTCATCTGGTGTCTTCTATGTGGTTCATGTTGGGTGGGCAACAAACAGTAGATGATCCATTGTCTATCTTTTTAAACTGAAGCTATAATCTACCTGCTATCATAAGTTTTGGATCTATCCACTCGTTTGCTATCATCAGTCTTGATTTCTGTATGCACCACTTAGGCCTTACAAAATCTAACTAATTTTTTATTATGCATGTCAGTTATTGTACACAATTGTACTGAACGTGTAGATAAAAAGAGAAGACCATTGCGCGGGAATACAATGTCATGCAGACGCTGCTCCATGGTGGGCGAAGTGTCCCGCACCTCCCGCCATTCTAGATTCTATTCCAAAGGAAGATAACTGTTCAGATGGGGATTCAGAGGGAGCCGACTAAGGGAGTCCTGGAGTAAGGGGTCCTCGGGCGTCCGACCTGTTAGCCATGGGCCGGACTGATGGGCTGTGAAGATAAGAAGACCGAAGACTGTACTAGTGTCCCGATAGGACTCTCCTTGGCGTGGAAGACAAGCTTGGCGTCGAATATGTAGAGTCCTTTCTTTGTAACAGACCTTATGTAACCCTAGATCCACCCGGTGTCTGTATAAACTTGAGGACTTAGTTTGGATAGGAGAGACTCATTATCATAGCCATACATGCTAGACCTCTAGGGTTTAGCCATTACGATCTTGAGGTAGATCAACTCTTGTAACACTCATATTCATCAATATCAATTAAGCAGGACGTAGGGTATTACCTCCATAGAGAGGGCCCGAACCTGGGTAAACATCATGTCCCTTGTCTCCTGTTACCATCGACCTTAGACGCACAGTTCGGGACCCCCTACCCGAGATCCGCCGATTTTGACAGCGACATTGGTGCTTTCATTGAGAGTTCCTATGTGCTGTCACCAAGAGGTTTGATGGCCCCTTCAATCGTCAATAATGACGTTGTCCAATGAGAAACTTTCCTCCCCGGACAGATCTTCATATTCGGCGGCTTCGCACTGCGGGCCAATTTGCTAGGCCATCTGGAGCAGATCGAAAGCTACGCCCGTGGAGGTCAGATTTGGGAGCTTGAACTACGCCGCGGACATCCGTGGAGACTTGATCTTCGTCGGGTTCGAGACCGCGGTAGCTGCTCCCAGTCACCCCGATGATCATGACCTAAATCTGTCATTTGGCCGCATCCAAGAGGTTGCTCCTGTAGGATCGAGAAGAGGTGTCTAGAGGGTGATTGTCAAAGGATATGTTGAAGGGTTTCGTGCTTCCTTGTCATCAACCACTGTACTGTAGAGATTTGGTGATGTAGAGATTGCTCAAGATGTGAGAGAGTTGCAATCTCATAGATTTAGATTCTTCCAAGTACCTCAAGGGTTAGATAACATGCAAGGGTGCAAATAAATCCAAGACATATGAATATCATCATAAGAGAAATATCAAGGATTTGTCATAGATTCATGCCTTGCATTTATCCAAATGGAGTTTCTACTCCAAATTTGAAGCATCAATGATGTTCAATTCACCTCCCAAGCGGCAAAAGACTTTCTCATCAAGCGGTTTGGTGAATATATCCGCCAATTGCTTATCGGTACGAACATGCTTAAGATCAGTGTCCCCTTTAGCAACATGATCTCGAATGAAATGATGACGAACTTCAATATGCTTAATTCGAGAATGTTGCACGGGATTGTGAGCAATTTTAATAGCACTCTCATTGTCACAAAGCAATGGAACATGTTTCACATTGATCCCATAATCTTTAAGAGTTTGGGTCATCCAAAGTAATTGAGCACAACATGAACCGGTGGCAATGTATTCTGCTTCGGCGGTGGATAAGGATACCGAGTTTTGTTTCTTGGAAGACCAAGACACAAGAGATCTACCAAGAAATTGACAAGTACCCGAAGTGGACTTTCTATCAACCTTGTCTCCGGCATAGTCCGAGTCGGAATAGCCAACAAGATCAAAAGATGACCTCTTAGGATACCAAATGCCAAAATTTGGTATATATATTAAGTATCTCACTATCCTTTTCACAGCCTTAAGATGACATTCTTTGGGGGCTGCTTGATATTGTGCACACATGCACACACTTAGCATAATATCGGGACGAGAAGCACATAGATATAACAATGAACCGATCATAGAGCGGTAAACTTTTTGATCAACCGGTTCACCATCCTTAGTCAAGTCAAGATGTCCACTAGTAGGCATGGGAGTTTTCATACCTTTGCTTTCTTGCATGTTGAACTTCTTGAATAAGTGCTTGGTGTACTTAGTTTGGGAGACAAAGGTGCCTTCTGTAGTTTGCTTGATTTGCAAACCAAGAAATAACTGGAGTTCACTCATCATAGACATCTCAAACTTCTTTGACATTAGCTTTCCAAACTTCTCACTAAAATGAGGGTTAGTTGAGCCAAATATGATATCATCAACATAAATTTGGCATACAAATAACTCACCATTAACCCTTTAACTAAAAAGAGTAGAATCTATTTTTCCAATTTCAAAGCCTTTTTCAATAAGGAACTTGGTCAAGCATTTATACCACGCTCTAGGAGCTTGTTTAAGACCATAAAGGGCTTTGTGAAGTTTGTAAACATGATCGGGTTTCTTAGGATTGACAAAGCCAGGAGGTTGTTTAACATAAACTTCCTCCTCAATTTCACTGTTTAGAAAAGCACTTTTAATGTCCATTTGGTATAAAGTGATATCATGGTGATTAGCATACGCAAGTAAGATGCGGATGGACTCAAGTCTAGCAACGGGGGCGTATGTATCACCATAGTCCATACCTTCGACTTGAGTGTAGCCTTGGGCGACTAGACAAGCTTTGTTGCGGACGACTTGACCGTCTTCATCTTGCTTGTTGCGAAACACCCATTTGGTACCGATGATGTTGTGGTTATTGTCAAGCTTCTCGACCAATGTCCACACTTGATTTCTCTGAAAGTTGTGTAGCTCTTCATGCATGGCATTTATCCAATCCGGATCTTCTAATGCTTCTTCAACCTTCATAAGTTCAATGCTAGAGATGAATGAATAATGTTCACAAAATTTAGCCAAACGAGTTTTAGAGCGAGTGATTCTCCCGGTTTGGATATCATCGTAGATTTGCTCGACGGGATGATCTTTGGCGACTCTTGCTCGAACTCGTGGAAGATTTTGCTTGGGTCGGGGAGGAACATCTTCTTCATCTTCTTCTTCTTCTTCTTCTTGGCCTTCTTCATTGTTGACATTGCCGTTCTCTCGTCGTGGTGGAGAAGGAGGTTGATGAGGTTCATCTTGGTGTACGTCCTCTTTTTCTTCATCTTGGTGTGTCCCACTCGTGGATGCTTCCAAGTCAACTCTTGGTTCACCTTGTCATGACGTGGAAGTTTCCACTTGGACGGACGAGGTACTCTCCTTTACCTCCATTGGACGAATCTTGCCGATAGACAAGTCTTGAATTTCTTCCGAAGGGTCTTTGTCTCCTACATCAATTGGCAATTGCTCTACTTGCGAGCCGTTAGATTCATCAAACTTCACATCTACCGTTTCTTCAACCTTTCGGGTGAAATTGTTGTAGGCCCGGTAAGTGTGAGAGTTTGAGTGATTACCAAGTAGGAAACCTTCATGAGATTTAGGAGCAAATTTAGAACGACGATGCCTATCAAGAATGTAGCACTTTGAGCCAAATACTCGAAAGTATCCAACTTGGGGCTTGTTACTGGTGAGGAGCTCGTATGTTGTCTTCCCGAGTAGCTTGTGAAGATACAAGCGATTTGTTGCATGACAAGTTGTCTCAACCGCTTCTGCCCAAAAGTGTTTTGGAGTCTTGTACTCATCAAGCATCATTCTAGCCATCTCAATAAGAGTTTGATTCTTCCTCTCAACAACTCCATTTTGTTGAGGCGTGTATGTAGCCGAGAACTCATGTGAGATCCCTTCTTCATCAAGAAAGGTATCCACAATTGCGTTCTTGAACTCCGTTCCATTGTCGCTGCAAACCTTCTTGATCTTCACTTGAAATTGATTTTGGGCCTTCCTAGCAAAGTTCTTGAAGATCTTTTGGACCTGTGATTTATCATCAAGAAAGAACACCCATGTAAATCTTGAAAAATCATCAACTATAACCAGACCGAATGAGTTACCACCGAGTCTTTTATAGGCATTGGGACCAAAAAGATCCATATGAAGTAGCTCGAGCGGTCTTCTTGTGGTCATAATGTTCTTCACGGGGTGACTTCCTCCAACTTGTTTTCCAGCTTGACAAGCACTACAAAGTCTATCCTTGTCAAATATAACATCTTTTACTCCAAGGATATGATCACCTTTAATAAGCTTATCAAGATTTCGCATGCCCACAAGACCTAGCCTTCTATGCCACAACCAGCATTTAGAAGATTTAGCAATTAATCAAGTTCTAGGTTGAGCCTTTTTAGTGAAATCAACAATGTAAAGATCACCTCTATGTATACCGGTAAAGACCATTTTATGGTTATCTCTATGAAACACTTGGCAATCTACTTCAGTAAATAGGACATTGAAACCAAAGTCAGCAAGTCTAGATACGAAAAGTAAATTGTAACCAAGAGATTTAACGAGCATAACATTTTGTATGGAGCTATCATGTGAGATGGCCACCTTACCAAGGCCAACCACCTTACTCTTTGAGTTATCACCGAAAGTGACATACTTTTGAGGGCCGTTGTTTTCAGCAAGCTCATGAAACATATCTTTGTCTCCGGTCATATGATCAGTACATCCACTATCAAGGACCCATTCCTTTCCTCCAGCCATGTAGCCGCGAAGATTAGCCATAAGACCAAAGTGTCTCATTGCATCATCAAGATCATAGTCACTATCATCATCCTCATCATAGTATCCATGTTCAACATTGTCATGTGATGGATCAACTCCTAAAGAGGGTAATTCATTAGAAGCATGACCGTAACAATGTTCATCTCCATGGATTCTAATGACTTCGGGAATGATATTGCTAATAATTCCAATGTCTCCTTTTGCACTCGTAAGATTAGTAAGCTCAAATAAGCAATCACCAAACTTGGGATCATTGGAACTCATCTTACTCCAGGCAATAGACTTATGAAGAATCTTATCTAGAATTTTCAAAGAATAATTTGGGAATCACTCCTCAAGAAATCTCCATATAGTGTAGGCACAATCAAGAGTAGGTAAGCTAGCAATCAAATTTTTGGGCAATCCTCTAATGATAAGATTGATAGTCCTAAGATTGTGAATCATTTCAAGGTCCTCATCGGGTGTGGGATGCAAAGAGTCAACAATGTGAGCACAAGGAGTAGTAATGTACTTGTTCAAATGATATTCATTGAAAATCTCAAGCATCTCATTTTTCCACTCATGAAAGAACTCTCCATCAAGAATAGGAACTCTATGTCTAAGACTCCCCAACATAGACTCATCCATCTTCCTCCAAAGGTGTTTTAAAACCAAAGCAATGGAGGTCAATGCTCTAATACCAATTGTAGGATCGAGAAGAGGTGTCTAGAGGGGGGTGAATAGACTCTTAGCATGAAAAGTTGCAGTTTTTAATTTCTTTAAGTTGAAGTGGAGTTTTGGCACAAGTTTGAACATTCACAATACCTATCAAGCAAGCATGTCAAGAGTATATGAGTAGCGGAAAGTAAATCATGCAAGTTGCAAGAATGTAAAGGGATGAGATTAGAGTGTGCAAACGCAAATGGAGACACAAAGAACTTTGCCGTGGTTCCGATAGGTGGTGCTATCGTACATCCATGTTGATGGATACTTCAACCCACGAAGGGTAACAGTTGCGCGAGTCCATGGAGGGCTCCACCCATGAAGGGTCCACGAAGAAGCAACCTTGACTATCCCACCATGGCCGTCGCCCACAAAGGACTAGCCTCACTAGGGTATATCTTCACGAAGTAGGCTATCTCCTTGCCCGTACAAACTCCTTGGTTCAACTCCACAATCTTGACGGAGACTCCCAAGTGACACCTAACCAATCTAGGAGACACCACTCTCCAAGAGGTAACAAATGGTGTGTTGATGATGAACTCCTTGCTCTTGTGCTTCAAATGATAGTCTCCCCAACATTCAACTCTCTATCATAGGATAGGATTTGGTGGAAAGATAATTTGAGTGGAAAGCAACTTGGGGAAGGCTAGAGATCAAGATTTATGAGGTTGGAATGAAGTATCTTGACCTCAACACAAGTGTAGGGGTTCTCTCTCAGAAAATGTATTGGAAGTGTAGGCATGTTCTGATGGCTCTCTCCACGAATGAAGAGTGGGTGGAGGGGTATATATAGCCTCCACACAAAATCTAACCTTTACACACAAATCACCAAACTCGGTGGGACCGAATCATACAACTCGGTCAGAACAATTTAGTTCATAATGTGACCGTTAGGGTTTTCGGTGGGACCGACTTGATCAACTCGGTGGGACCGATGTGCTAGGGTTAGGGTAAAGCCTAATCTCGATTGGACTGATTACACAAACTTGGTGGAACCAATTTTGGTAATAAGACAAACAGAGAGTTGGCTAGGCAAACTCGGTGGAGCCGATTACATATTTCAGCGAGACCGAGATTGATGTAATAGGCAACAGAGAGTTTGAAATCCCATTTCTGTGAGATCGAGATCCCATCGAAGAGATCGAATTGACTAGGGTTTCTGGCAGTGGCTTATGTCAAGTGAACTCGATGGCGCCGGATAGATAAAATCGGTGGGGCCGAGTTTGAATTTTGGTTTGGGACATATTTGGATGTGAGAAAGTAGTTGAGGGTTGTGGAGCATATCACTAAGCACTTTGAGCAAGCAAGCCATTAAGCAACACCTCACCCCCTCTTAATAGTATTGGCTTCCCTATGGACTCAATGTGATCTTGGATCACTAAAATGAAAAATGTAGAGTCTTGTGCTTTGAGCTTGAGCCAATCCTTTGTCCTGAGCATCTTGAAGGGGTTCCACATCCTCTAGTCCATGCCACTCCACTGTTGGACTTATCTGAAATATGCTAGATGAAAATATTAGTCCAACAAGAGATATGTTGACATTAATTACCAAAATCACCTGGGGAGCACTTGTGCTTTCAGCTCATGTATCCGCTCCGGTCCTAGATCCGGAGCAAGCTGCGCCATCCAAGGACGGGAGGATCAACCCCACCACGGAGGCCACAGATTCCACGGCGTTGGAGCCGCACATAGACTTAACCTCTCACGAAGTCTTTGTCAGTGGAACCCTGGACTCGTCTTCGGTCATAAGTTCCGAACCACGTGAGCCCGCGGACACCGAGCTTGATCGCTTATCGATCTTCGAATTCAGCGCCGCAGACATCTTCCAGCACTCGCCTTTGGGCAATGTGCTAAACTCATTAAAGAACCTATCCTTGGCGGAGGACTCACAGCCGAACTATATCTAGCTTGAACCAGGGGCTAACGGTGGAGAATTTTGCTTCTCACCCACCACCCACTTCATAGCCACGGTCGAGGATTTGACCGATACACTTGATTACGACTCCGAGAACATTGACGGTATGGACAACGATGCCGAAAACAACGAAGACCCCATTAACACAGCTAAAGACCAAGATGAACGGGAAGATGGGCAGGTTAGCCCTGGTAAACAGGCCACACATGAAGATTCAGAGGACGACAATTACCTTCCGGTCTCTGAGGATAAGGTGAGCATCGGCACTGATGATTTCATCGTGCCGGAGGAACCTCTTGAGCAGGAGTGCTTCAAGCGCCAACTAATATCCACTGCAAGGAGCCTGAAAAAGAAGCAGCAGCAGCTTCAAGCTGACCAAGATCTGCTCAATGATAGATGGACCGAAGTCCTAGCCGCCGAAGAATACAACCTTAGTGGCCCAGCCAAAAGCTACCCGAAGCATAGATTGCTACCCCAGGGCGACGACAAGGTGCTCAAGCCCATGCCATCATCGCACAAGGCGGTAGGTCGACCACAACTTGGTCCAGGTAAAGCGGCAACTCGAGCCGAACACCAGACCGCCCCACCTCGCCGTAAAGGTAAGAACAAAACAGCTCAAGGTTGTACATACGACCTTCAATAGGACTTGCGTAGTAGAGCAGGACACTCAAGTGCAATCTACGGATCGCGAGGACATACCTCGACACACGACGATGGCCACCTATTCGGACTTGAAAAACCTAGCCACACCCGGGCCGAAAACCATAAATGGACTCCATCGGAGGTACATCGCAGTGTGGCCCAACATAGAGGCGCCGCACACCCTCTTTGCTTCTCAGACGAAGTAATGGAGCATGAGTTCCCAGACGGGTTCAAACCTATAAATATCGAATCATACGATGGAACAACAAATCCCACGGTATGGATCGAGGACTTCCTCCTCCACATCCACATGGCCCGTGGAGATGACCTTCATGCCATCAAATACCTACCACTAAAATTCAAAGGACCAGCTCGATACTAGTTAAATAGTCTGCCGGAAAATTCTATTGGCAGGTGGGAAGATTTGGAGAACGCCTTTCGCGACAAGTTCCAAGGAACATATCTCCGGCCACCGGACGCCGATGACCTAAGGCACATTATCCAGCAACCCGGAGAGTCAGCCAGGAAGCTCTGGACTAGGTTCTTAGTTCAAAAGAACCAAATTGTCGACTGTCCGGACACGGAAGCCCTTGCGGCCTTTAAACACAGCTTCCGGGATGAATGGCTTGCACGCCACCTTGGTCAAGAAGGACCTAGATCCATGATAGCCCTTACCACTCTAATGACCCGCTTTTGCGCGGGAGAAGACAGTTGGCTCGCTCGTAGAAGCAATAGCACCAGTGACTCAGGCACTTCCAAAATCCAAGACGGCAATGTCAAGCCACGGCAAAGCAAACACAACAGTCACAATGATAATGAAAGATCACGCGACACAACGGTCAACGCCGCACTTAGCAATCCCAAGCCCGGTCAACGGAAAAAGCCATTCAAGGCAAACCGAGACGGACCATACAACCTAGATAGGATACTGGACCGACCCTGCCAGATTCACGGCCACCCCAATAAACGAGCTAATCATACCGACGGAAGCTGTTGGGTCCTCAAGCAGGCCGGCAAGCTCAATGCTGAACACAAGGGAAGGAGGCCGCCAGGCAATAGGGACGATGGAGTGGTTCACCAGCCAAACACCGGGGGTTAGAAGCAACTTCCCCCCGAAGATCGATCAACTCCGGAGCAGAAATAGCAGTTCGGCTTCCGTTGCCCATCTCATATACCCGTTAAAACTATACCGCGCATACATAACTATGCACTTAAAATACCATGGGAATTTGCGGAAGCATAATACGGACAAGTCTGCAAGCACTCCGGTAACATTTTTATTTACTTTCCTTTTTCTTTCTTCATCATCTCTTAAAAATAGGTGGTGCAAAGGAGAAACATTTAAGACCGACTCCATCAGAGTTTGGTTCCGCACACTCACCTACGAGGTTACTTCCTTCAAGGATTCCCCTTGCCGAGGACAGGCGGCGCAGACGTGCAACAGGAGGTCCAAAATAACTTTTTATAGACCGCACTCTTTTTTGAGCCTGTAACATGCCTTTCTCCTCTGCCTTTGACCCAGGGCATATTAAATAGCCGGGGTCATGGCCTTTATATATATCAAGTAATCTTTGGCATATCGCTCAGGTCCCAGTTCACATTACCCGAATTAATTATCCGCGTCTTTTCGCAAATGAATACGCCCTTTATGATCGCTTCACAGATATACCCTGGGCTTAAATCGCCAGGGGCTCGGTATGGGAACAAATGAGTTGCCAACAAAGTTTGAACCGCATTTTACAGCGTACTTCGGCGTCGTAAGTTTGGCCTTATATGCATCAGCTCCGAATCATGTCTTGGGTAAGTAGTTGGGTTGCCCGGCTCCTATGCTTGCTATCCTACGTGCCGCTCTATCGGCTAGGGTAGTAAAGGGAGAACTACTGCGATTGTGCTGCCGGTTCACCTGGATCAGCACCTCAGTAGAGAAAGCTGAACACTGACTGTCATGATGCAGCAAGAGCTGGTCAACCACTCGATGACTTATCGGAATCTCTAGCGATTCCTCCGTGTCACAGGAAGGACCTCTTTCCGGTCAAATATGTACACGCGTCGTATGAATAAGCCGCATACATACCAGGGGCAATGTCGTAGACCCACCATAAAACTCCTATGGCTAAGTGAAAGTGTTAAAGCCCTATAGTCAAGTTGCCTGGTTCGCTGCTTGACACCTCCTTCATGGACCAAGACGTTGGGTCAAGAGTGATCAAATACTTTTCCGAACACCCCCGTACTTCCTACGAGGGGCTGAAGCCGACGACTGGAAAACTTTCATATTATATTAAAACGACCACACAGGAGGAACACAAACTTTCGAGCAATATATAAAAACAGATTAACTATAAAATTATCTTGTACAATTCCCATACACCTCACTCGAACATTATGTCTTTCGAGCATTGACCGTCTATCAAGCGGGCGGCCACTAGGACGTCTTCAAAATAATGCTCCGGTTCATGGCGGTCTTTGCAATTGGGTGGATTCTTCACCGCAACATCGATGGCTTTCATCTTACCCTAGAATGTCTTGACTCGGGCAAAGGCCATCCGTGCACCCTCGATGCACATCGACCGCTTCACAGCGTCGATACATGGCACCGCGTCAACAAGCCGCTACACCAAGCCGAAGTAGCTATTCAGAACAGGATCAGTTGGCCATAACCGGATTATGACGTTCTTCATGGCTGTGCTGGATATATATGAAGCTCGGCCCACTGGGATATCTGCTCATTCAGCAACAGGGGGCGCTTCGATGCGCCGAATTGTGACCAGAAAAGCTTCTCCGTTGCATACCCCTCTCGCGCATGGTAAAACTGCGCTGCATCGGAAGAACTCTTCGGCAAGTCTAAAAACTCATCCGGAGAACTCCAAAATTGGTTAAGCTGAGCATAGTTCGGAGTGCCGAACTTAGTCTGCAGCAAAAATGGCTCACCAGCCGCAATCTCCCTAGCTTGCCGGATCTCCTCACGGGCGGCTCTGGCTTCATTCTCCTTCTCAAGGAGTTTATAGAGGCTAGTAGCATTTTTTAGTTCGAGCGCCATCGTGGACATCTTCTCCTCGTCTTGATGCTGAGCAGCTTGTTCGGTTTTTAACTCAGCCGATGCCTTTTCGGCAGCCGCGTTACTACACCGGGCCTGCTCCTTGGCCCAGGCCAGCTCCGCCCGAAGAATTTCAACGGCGGCAACACCATCTGCAGCCAGGCATATTACAGTATATAACTTTCAGCATCATGCTTATATCACAACAATATGTGAAGGGACTACCACGAATACATACCTTGCGATTCGTCAAGACGCATATTGATTAACGCAATGTCAACCACGGACACATCAAGCTTCCATTGCAGCTCGGCCATATCCGGTCTAGGAAGTAGCCAGGGGGGAAGCAGCCTGCGTTCAAGTTAATCAGATTAGTCCTTGAATATTTCTTCGTGATCCTCCGTTCGCCTCCCATGGGAAGCCAACCCGAGTCTCAGGGGCTACTATCTATACACAGGTGTATTTTGCGAATAAAACACAATTGCACATATTACAGTACAAACCTCAAAGCCTCTTAGTAGGCTCGCAAAGGCCTCATCCAATCCGCTCTTCGGGGAAAGGACCTTTTCAACCATCGTGCCCATCAAGGTATGATGTTCCTCTGAGACGGACACCTGCCGTGGCATGTTCGTCAAGATATCTGGCGCCTATGGGTCTCCGGAAGCCGCCGTAGGAGTACAACCACCCTTTGAAGGGATCCGTTCATTCGTATCTGGTTGTATACCAGATTGTTCGGGGCCCTCATTGTTGTTCCCTGGACCCTGGGCCACCGAAGTATCATCTTCGGGTTGCATCTTCATCATCCCTTGCACCACTTGTTGTTCAGGGGAGACACTCCGCGACGACACCTCGAAGTCGTCCGCCCTATTGGACGGAGAGGCCGGTGGGGGCGTCTCGCTTTCCATCATCTCTGGGAGAAGGTCCCCCGAGGAGGAGGATTGTTGAGGAAGACTGTGTGTTGAGCTGCAAAAACTATATATCCCATGCATTATAAAAAAAAGAACGAGACATGTTTAAAACAACCTTGTTCACTTACGATGTGGCCTGAGACTTGTCCTCGTCATGAGACCGCGCTTCGACGTCCTCCATGCCTGAGCCACCCACCTGAGGCAGCTTACCTCGCTTAGGAGCCTGTTCCTCCCAATCGTTGGAGGCGGCCCTTTTCTTCCCATGAGGGGAGGAGACGGTGGCCCTCCCTTCACTCTTGTCTTCGGATGAGGGAGTTTTAATTCCTCCAGACACAATGTTTGAGGTACCCTTGGAATAGGGGTCATATTTGGTCTTTCCACTATCTGCCTCGCCCTCCTTCACATGCATCTGGTATGGTGCAGGGGCTAGCATCCTTGTTAAAATAGGATTTGCTGGGCCTTCGGGCAGAGGGGCCGAACACATAATTAGTTCCGCCCTCTTTATCCAGCCCTGGATAAAGATAGCCTGCTCAGTACCATATTACGGTATGCGTAATTACAAAGTGTTTGGAAGACAAGTGCTCACCTGGGTATCCGGACGGTTGCAGTTAAGGTCGGCGTCCTCGGTGGTATCCGGCCAATGTTTCCGCTTCCCAAAAAATAATTTCCACATCCCCTCGTGTGTTGTGCTGAAGAAGTGTTGGAGGGTTTGTGGTCCTTCTAGATTAAGCTCCCACATGCGGCGAGACCTGCGCTGGCATGGCAGGATTCGGAGAACTAACATCTCTTGGATCATGTTGACAAGATCGATGTCTCTCTCGAGGAGGGTTCGGATGTGGCTCTGTAAAGTCTGCACTTCATCAACTGATCACCAGTACAGCCCCTTGTTGACCCATGATGCAAGCTGTAATGGTGGGCCAGGACGGATGTGGCTGCAGCTACCCACTTGGTGTTGCGGGGCTCCGTAACGTAAAACCACTCCCGCTGCCAGTGATTGGAAGTTTCGGTAAAGAACCTTTTGGCCAAGGAGTGCTGGTGAGTTGGTTGATCGTAGCACCGCTGCACTCCACCTGTTCCTCGTTGACTACGTTCGGCTTCACACTGAAGGTCTTGAGACATAAGCCGATGTGTGGGGAGATTTGGAGGAAGGCCTCGCATGTAATGATAAACACCGAGACTTGGAGGATAGAGTCCGGGGCTAGGTCATGAAAATATAGTCCATAATAAAACATTAGCCCCCGGACGAAGGGGTGAAGAGCAAACCCTAGCCCCCAGAGGAAGTGGGAGATGAATACGACCTTCTTGCCGAATCTGGGGGGTCAGAATAACCTATCCTTGAGCAGGAAGCCTGTGGTGGACCTCCACGGTCAATTATCTGGCCGCCCAAAGCTTTGCGATGTCCTCCTCTGTAATGGAGGAAATCACCCATCGGCCTTGAGAGCTGGGTCCGAACATGATGGGGAGGCTTGAAACAATGAAATCGAACCTTGAGTGCTAGAGCTCGAGGTCGGGAAGGCTGAGGAGAGGTTTGGCATAAAAGGACGGCCCTTGGTTCCTTTATAAAGGCAGCGAGTATTGAACGCCTCCTCCTAAGCCTAAGAACCTGCCTATTCCTAAGGAATCTTTCCCGCAGGACGGTTGGGTTACCCACGCTCGTATTGATGAAAAACCTGCAATTAAGGGACACGATCTTTGCTTCAACAAGATGTGTCAATGAAAACCACGCCCCGAAACATGGAACGGTGGGACGGGAAACGGTTCGAAATAATGACCAGGAAGCGTGACGTCACTTTACCAAAGTTATCAGCAGATTGGATTCATGGAATACTATACTCTCTACGGCTATGTGTTACAGGTCCGGACACGATCAATTCGTCTGAAGACTATTTTGGAGTTTGGAAGGAGGAACCTGCCTTGCAATGCCGAAGACAGCACTACGCGCTGGATACCTTGTCATTGAAGCCAGGTTCAAGGGCTACTAAGGGAGTCCTGGAGTAAGGGGTCCTCGGGCGTCCAACCTGTTAGCCATGGGACAGACTGATGGGCTGTGAAGATACAAAGACCGAAGACTGTACCCGTGTCCGGATAGGACTCTCCTTGGCGTGGAAGACAAGCTTGGCGTCGAATATGTAGATTCCTTTCTTTGTAACTGACCTTATGTAACCCTAGATCCACCCGGTGTCTATATAAACCGGAGGACTTAGTTCGGATAGGAGAGACTCATTATCATAGCCATACACGCTAGACCTCTAGGGTTTAGCCATTATGATCTCGAGGTAGATCAACTCTTGTAACACTCATATTCATCAATATCAATCAAGCAGGACGTAGGATATTACCTCCATAGAGAGGGCCTGAACCTGGGTAAACATCGTGTCCCTTGTCTCCTGTTACCATCGACCTTAGACACACAGTTCGGGGCCCCCTACCCGAGATCCACCGGTTTTGTCACCGACATCGACCACTCCTATTTACCACCTGAGGTGTTTGCTCTAACCTGGCATGCTGATGTTAGTCATATCATGCATATGGCGCCTTGCATTGCTTACATTATTCATCTTATATGTCATCAACTTAGTTTAGATTTGCTTTGTGTGAATGCCACCTGTTTGGTTTCTATATCATACTTCCACCATTCCTAACTATTTGTATTTTTAGATTCAACAAGTGACTACATACGGAGCAAAATGAGTGAATCTACACTCTAAAATATGTCTATATACGTCCGTATGTAGTAGTCCATTTGAAATCTCTAAAAAGAAAAATATTTAGGAACAGAGGGAGTATATGGGAATTATGCAATGCCATGTTTTTCAGCCAGTTATCATATATGTGAATTATGCATCACCATGTAGCCAGGCATCATATATGTGAATTATCTCATACCATCTTTTTTTTCATTACTTATTCCATTTGTCGACAATTTGTGTATATTAAACTACTCGTCATGTGTATTAGCCATTTGATCCAGTTATGGAAAAAATCAGGAGTGAGAACAAGGTCTTCAGAGAAGGCAATGGTACCTGTTGAAGCATATATCTCGATGGTTACAGGGAGCTCCTCACAGGAGGATTCAAAGAGAGATGACCAGTCCTATATCCCACCTGAGGTGTATGCTCTAAGTTGCAATGTTTGTATTTCTCATATCATGCAGATGGTGTCTTGCATTGCTTAGTTTAGACATCATATGCACAATATTGAATTCCATCTGCTTAGTTTAGAGATCATACATGCGAGTGCCAGCTGCTTAGTATATGAATCAATTATGTCAATTATATCATGCCATCATATATACTTAGACAACATTTATGTGAATTATTTCATCCCAACCTATTTTAGAAAGACATCATATAGTTTTGTCGTGTCATCCTGTTTAGATACTCATCATATGTTGAATTATGCCATTATATCATGTTAAGTTATCCATCATATATCTGAAACTGTGTCATGCTATCCTGTTTAGTTAGGCATCATATATGTGAAATTGTGTCATGCTGTCATGTTTGCTTAGACAACATATATGTGAATTACCACATCTTTCTATCATACAATGTCTGTACGTTCAATTTCTTTTCTTATTTATCGGCCATTTGAATTGGAGGGGGTGATGGCAGTATCTAAGGGAGCAAAAACCCGTTCTTCACAAAAGACAGTGCTACCCGTCGATGCAAATAGAACCATGGTTGTACTTGCTCACAAACTTGCCCCACCACACATAATCGAGACTCTTCCAGATTGCACACTTAGACCGTTGGGCAGAGAACCAGCTACAACCCATCTAACCCCAACCCCAGCGGATAGTAACCCACTTCTAGTTGACGAAGCACCATCTCCACCACAGAGTACCCCCACACAAGCAGTTTGTAAAGCAACTGCAGTGCATAAAGCACGAAGACCACCACAGCGAACCCAAACTCCATGTTTAAAGTAGCAGAGCAACTGTTCTTAGGTCAGATTCCGTAGCTATGGTCCATACTCCTTTGTTGTTGCATCACTGTATTTACTCATACCAACTACTTTCGAATATGAAGGATCCAATTGAAACTCCGATGGCGCAACAGGTATGTTTTAAACCTATTTCTTTAACTGGATTGTTATTCTACCTTCTTGCTCTATGTTGATTTCAGTTTTAGTTGTATAAACAGTTAAGTTCTCATGTGATGCACATTACGTGTGTTGCCAATGTTGTGTAGTTTCTCACACTTATATTCTGTCTATGCTGCTGTGTCTTCAAATATACGAGTTGAACTTGTTGGGGACGTAGTAATTTCAAAAAAATTCCTACGCACATGCAAGATCATGGTGATGCATAGCAACGAGAGGAAAGAGTATCATCCACGTACCCTTGTAGACCGTAAGCGGAAGCGTTAGCACAACGCGGTTGATGTAGTTGTACGTCTGCATGATCCAACCAATCCAAGTACCGAACACACGGCACCTCCAAGTTATGCACACGTTCAACTCGACGACGTCTCGCGAGCTCCGATCTAGCAAAGCTTCACAGGAGAGTTTTTTCAGCATGACGGCGTGGTGACGGTGATGATGATGCTACTGACGCAGGGCTTCGCCTAAGCACCGCTACGATATAATCGAGGTGGATTATGGTGGAGGGGGGCACCGCACACGGCTAAGGGATCAATGATCAACTTGTGTGTCTAGAGGTGCCCCCTTCCCCCGTATATAAAGGAGTGCAGGAGAGGAGGGCCGGCCCTCTCTAGGGCGCGCCATGGGGAGTCCTACTCCCACCGGGAGTAGGATCCCCCCTTTCCAACTTGGAGTAGGAGAGGGAAGGAAGAGGAAGGAGGGAGGAAGGAAAGGGGGGCCGACCCCCCTCAAAATTCAGATTGGGCTTGGGGGGTGCCACCTCCCTTGCTCCTTTCCCCTCCTTTCCACTAAAGCCCAATAAGGCCCATATACCTCCCGGGGGGTTCCGATAACCTCCAGGTGCTCCGGTATATTCCCGATCTCACCCGGAACCATTCCGGTATCCAAATATAGTCGTCCAATATATTGATCTTTGTGTCTCAACCATTTCAAGACTCCTCATCATGTCTGTGATCACATCCGGGACTCCGAACTACCTTCGGTACATCAAAACACAAAAACTCATAATACGATTGTCACTGAACTTTAAGCGTGCGGACCCTACGGGTTCGAGAACTATGTAGACATGACTGAGACACATCTCTGGTCAATAACCAATAGCAGAACCTGGATTCTCATATTGGTTCCCACATATTATACGAAGATCTTTATCGGTCAAATCGCATAACAACATATGTTGTTCCCTTTGTCATAGGTATGTTACTTGCCCGAGATTCGATCGTCGGTATCTCAATACCTAGTTCAATCTCGTTACCGGCAAGTCTCTTTACTCGTTCTGTAATACATCATCCCGCAACTAACTCATTAGTTACAATGCTTGCAAGGCTTATAGTGATGTGCATTACCGAGTGGGCCCAGAGATACCTCTCCGGCAATAGGAGTGACAAATCCTAATCTCGAAATACGCCAACCCAACAAGTACATTTGGAGACACCTGTAGAGCACCTTTATAATCACCCAGTTACGTTGTGACGTTTGGTAGCACACAAAGTGTTCCTCCGATAAACGGGAGTTGCATAATCTCATAGTCATAGGAACATGTATAAGTCATGAAGAAAGCAATAGCAACATACTAAACGATCAAGTGCTTAGCTAACGGAATGGGTCAAGTCAATCACATCATTCTCCTAATGATTTGATCCCATTAATCAAATGACAACTCATGTCTATGGCTAGGAAACATAACCATCTTTGGTCAACGAGCTAGTCAAGTAGAGGCATACTAGTGACACTCTGTTTGTCTATGTATTCACACATGTATTATGTTTCCGGTTAATACAATTCTAGCATGAATAATAAACATTTATCATGATATAAGGAAATAAATAATAACTTTATTATTGCCTCTAGGGCATATTTCCTTCAGTCTCCCACTTGCACTAGAGTCAATAATCTAGTTCACATCGCCATGTGATTTAACACCAATAGTTCACATCACCATGTGATTAACACCCACAGTTCACATCGTCATGTGACCAACACCCAAAGGGTTTACTAGAGTCAATAATCTAGTTCACATCCCTATGTGGTTAACACACAAAGAGTACTAAGGTGTGATCATGTTTTGCTTGTGAGAGAAGTTTAGTCTACGGGTCTGCCACATTCAGATCCGTATGTATTTTGCAAATTTCTATGTCAACAATGCTCTGCACGGAGCTACTCTAGCTAATTGCTCCCACTTTCAAAAATGTATCCAGATTGAGACTTATAGTCATCTGGATCAGTGTCAAAATTTGGATGGACGTAACCCTTTACGACGAACCTTTTGTCACCTCCCTAATCGAGAAACATATCCTTATTCCACCAAGGATAATTTTGACCGATGTCCAGTGATCTACTCCTAGATCACTATTGTACTCCCTTGCTAAACTCAGTGTAGGGTATACAATAGATCTGGTACACAGCATGGCATACTTTATAGAAACTATGGCTGAGGCACAGGGAATGACTTTCATTCTCTTTCTATCTTCTGCTGTGGTTGGGCTTTGAGTCTCACTCAATTTCACACCTTGTAACACAGGTAAGAACTCTTTCTTTGACTCTCCTTTATGCTTTCCAGGTAAGAACACTTTATGCTTACTGAGGCATAGGTAAGAACACTTCAAAATATTGTCAAGGTATGCACTTATTGAAAAAACTTATCAAGCGTCTTCATCTATCTCTATAGATCTTGATGCTCAATATGTAAGTAGCTTTACCGAGGTCTTTATTTTAAAAACTCCTTTATGCTTTCCAGGAAATTCTATATTATTTCCGATCAACAATATGTCATTCACATATATTTATCAGAAATGATGTAGTTCTCCCACTCACTTGTAAATACAGGCTTCACCACAAGTCTGTACAAAACTATATGCTTTGATCAACCCATCAAAGCGTATATTCCAACTCTGAGATGCTTGCACCAGTCCATAGATGGATCGCTGGAGCTTGCACATTTTGTTAGCACCTTTAGGATCGACAAACCTTCTGTTTGCATCATATACAACTCTTCTTTAAGAAATCCATTAGGGAATGTAGTTTTCACATCCATTTGCCAGATTTCACAAAATGTGGAAATTTGCTAACATGATTCGGACAGACTTAAGCATCGCTACGAGTGAGAAAATCTCATCGTAGTCAACAATTTGAACTTTGTCAAAACCTTTTTCGACAAGTCTAGCTTTGTAGATAGTAACACTACTATCAGCGTCTGTCTTCTTCTTGAAGATCCATTTATTTTCTATGGCTTGCCGATCATCGGGCAAGTCAACCGAACTCCACACTTTGTTCTCATACATGGATCCCATCTCAGATTTCATGGCCTCAAGCCATTTTGCGGAATCTGGGCTCATCATCGCTTCCTCATAGTTCATAGGTTAGTCATGGTCAATTAACATGACCTCCAGAACAGGATTACCGTACCACTCTAGTGCGGATCTCACTCTGGTTGACCTACGAGGTTCGGTAGTAACTTGACCTGAAGTTACATGATCATCATCATTAGCTTCCTCACTAATTGGTGTAGGAGTCACAGAAACAGATTTCTGTGATGAGATAATTTCCAATAAGGGAGCAGGTACATTTACCTCATCAAGTTCTACTTTCCTCCCACTCACTTCTTTCGAGAGAAACTCCTTCTCTAGAAAGGATCCATTCTGAGCAACAAATATCTTGCCTTCGGATCTGTGATAGAAGGAGTACCCAACAGTTACTTTTGGGTATCCTATGAAGACGCACTTCTCTGACTTGGGTTTGAGCTTATAAAGATGAAACTTTTTCACATAGGCATCACAACCCCAAACTTTAAGAAACGACAACTTAGGTTTCTTGCTAAACCACAGTTCATACGATGTCGTCTCAACGGATTTAGACGGTGCCCTTTTTAATGTGAATGCAGCTATCTCTAATTCATAACCCCAAAACGATAGTGGTAAATCGGTAAGAGACATCATAGATTGCACTATGTCAAATAAAGTACGGTTATGACGTTCAGACACACCATTACGTTGTGGTGTTCCAAGTGGCATGTGTTTGTGAAACTATTCCACATTGTTTTAATTGAAGAACAAACTCGTAACTCAAATATTCACCTCTGCGATCAGATCGTAGAAACTTTATTTTCTTGTTATGATGATTTTCCACTTCACTCTGAAATTCTTTGAACTTTTCAAATGTTTCAGACATATGTTTCTTCAAGTAGATATACCCATATCTGCTCAAATCGTCTGTGAAGGTCAGAAAATAACGATACCCGCCGCGAGCCTCAACACTCATCGGACCTCATACATCAGTATGTATTATATCCAATAAGTCACTTGCTCACTCAATTGTTCTAGAGAACGGAGTCTTAGTCATGTTTGCCCATGAGGCATGGTTCGCAAGCATAAACTGATTCATAATCAAGTGATTCCAAAAGCCCACCAGCATGGTTTTTCTTCATGCGCTTTACACCAATATGACCTAAACGGCAGTGCCACAAATAAGTTGCACTATCATTATTAATTTTGCATCTTTTGGCTTCAATATTATGAATATGTGTATCACTACGATCGAGATTCAACAAACCATTTTCATTGGGTGTATAACCATAGAAGGTTTTATTCATGTAAACAGAATAACAATTATTCTCTAACGTAAATGAATAACCGTATTGAAATAAACATGATCAAATCATATTCATGCTCAACGCAAACACCAAATAACACTTATTTAGGTTCAAAACTAATCCCGAAAGTGTAGGGAGTGTGCGATGATGATCATATCATTCTTGGAACTACTTCCAACACACATCATTACTTCACCCTTAACTAGTCTCTGTTCATTCTGCAACTCCCTTTCAAGTTACTACTCTTAGCAACTGAACTAGTATCAAATACCGAGGGGTAGCTATAAACACTAGTAAAGTACACATCAATAACATGTATATCCAATATACCTTTGTTCACTTTGCCATCCTTCTTATCCGCCAAATACTTGGGGCAGTTCCGCTTCCAGTGACTAGTCCCTTTGCAGTAAAAGCACTTAGTCTCAAGCTTAGGTCCAGACTTGGGCTTCTTCACTTGAGCAGCAACTTGCTTGCCATTCTTCTTGAAGTTCCCCCTTCCCTTTGCCCTTTTCTTGAAACTAGTGGTCTCATTAACCATCAACACTTGATGCTTTTCTTGATTTCTACCTTCATCGATTTCAGCATCATGAAGAGCTTGGGAATCGTTTCCGTTATCCCTTGCATATTATAGTTCATCATGAAGTTCTAGCAACTTGGTGATAGTGACTAGAGAACTTTGTCAATCACTATCTTATCTGGAAGATTAACTCCCACTTGATTCAAGTAATTGTAGTACTCAGACAATCTGAGCACATGCTTACTGGTTGAGATATTCTCCTCCATCTTATAGGCAAAGTAATGTCAGAGGTCTCATACCTCTCGACACAGGCATGAGTATGAAATACCAATTTCAACTCTTGGAACATTTTATATGCTCCGTGGTGTTCAAAACATTTTTGAAGTCCCGGTTCTAAGCCGTAAAGCATGGTGCACTAAACTATCAAGTAGTTATCATACCGAGCTTTTGTCAAAACGTTCAAAACATCTGCATCTGCTCCTGCAATAGTTCTGTCACCTAGCGGTGCATCAAGGACATAATACTTTTGTGCAGCAATGAGGATAATCCTCAGATCACGGAGCTAGTCCGCATCTTTGCTACTAACATCTTTCAACTTATTTTTCTCTAGGAACATATCAAAAATAAAACAAGGGAGCTAAACACGAGCTATTGATCTACAACATAGATATGCTAATACTACCAGGACTAAGTTCATGTTAGACTAAAGTTCAATTAATCATATTACTTAAAGAACTCCCACTTAGATAGACATCCCTCTAATCGTCTAAGTGATCACATGATCCATATCAACTAAACCATGTCCGATCATCATGTGAGATGGAGTAGTTTTCAATGGTGAACATCACTATGTTGATCATATGTACTATATGATTCATGCTCGACCTTTCGGTCTCAGTGTTCCGAGGCCATATCTGCATATGCTAGGCTTGTCAAGTTTAACCTGAGTATTCCGTGTGTGCAAAACTGTCTTGCACCCATTGTATTTGATCGTAGAGCTTATCACACCCGATCATCACGTGGTGTCTCAGCACGAAGAACTTTCGCAACGGTGCATACTCAGGGAGAACACTTGTACCTTGAAATTTAGTGAGAGATCATCTTATAATCCTACCGTCGATCTAAGAAAAATAAGATGCATAAAAGATAAACATCACATGCATTCAATATAAGTGATATGATATGGCCATCATCATCTTGTGCTTGTGATCTCCATCTCCGAAGCACCGTCATGATCACCATTGTCACCGGTGTGACTGCTTGATCTCCATCGTAGCATCGTTGTCGTCTCGCCAAATATTTCTTCTACGACTATCGCTACCGCTTAGTGATAAAGTGAAGCCGTTATAGGACGATTGCATTGCATACCATAAAGTGACAACCATATGGCTCCTGCCAATTGCCGATAACTCGGTTACAAAACATGATCATCTCATACGACAAAATATAGCATCATGTCTTGACCATATCACATCACAACATGCCCTGCAAAAACAAGTTAGACGTCCTCTACTTTGTTGTTGCAAGTTTTACGTGGCTGCTATGGGCTGAGCAAGAACCGTTCTTACCTACGCATCAAAACCACAACGATAGTTTGTCAAGTTAGTGTTGTTTTAACCTTCTCAAGGACCGGGCGTAGCCATACTCGGTTCAACTAAAGTTGGAGAAACTGACACCCGCGAGCCACCTGTGTGCAAATGATGTCGGTAGAACCAGTCTCGCATAAGCGTACGCGTAATGTCGGTCCGGGCCGCTTCATCCAACAATACCGCCGAACCAAAGTATGATATGCTGGTAAGCAGTATGACTTGTATCGCCCACAATTCACTTGTGTTCTACTCGTGCATATAACATCTACGCATAAACCTAGCTCGGATGCCACTGTGGGGGAACGGTGTAATTTCAAAAAAAAATTCCTACGCACATGCAAGATCATGGTGATGCATAGCAACGAGAGGGAAGAGTATCGTCCGGGTACCCTCATAGACCGTAAGCGGAAGCGTTAGCACAACGCTGTTGATGTAGTCGTACGTCTTCACGATCCGACCGATCCAAGTACCGAACACACGGCACCTCCGAGTTCTGCACACGTTCAAGTCGATGATGTCCCGCGAGCTCCGATCCAGCAAAGCTTCATAGGAGAGTTTTGTCAGCATGACGGCGTGGTGATGGTGATGATGATGCTACGAACGCAGGGCTTCTCCTAAGCACCGCTACGATATAATCGAGGTGGATTATGGTGGAGGGGGGCACCGCACACGGCTAAGGGATCAATGATCAACTTGTGTGTCTAGAGGTACCCCCTTCCCCCGTATATAAAGGAGTGGAGGAGGGGAGGGCCGACCCTCTCTAGGGCCCACCATGGGGAGTCCTACTCCCATCGGGAGTAGGATTCTGCCTTTCCAACTTGAAGTAGGAGAGGGAAGGAAGAGGAAGGATGGAGGAGGGAAAGGGGGGGCGGCCCCCCTCCCAATTCAGATTGGGCTTGGGGGGCGCGCCACCTCCCTTGCTCATTTCCCCTCCTTTCCACTTAAGCCCAATAAGGCCCATATACCTCCCGAGGGGTTCCGATAACCTCCCGGTGCTTCGGTATATTCCCGATCTCACCCGGAACCATTCCGGTATCCAAATATAGTCGTCCAATATATCGGTCTTTATGTCTCGACCATTTCGATACTCCTCGTCATGTCTGTGATCATATCCGGGACTCCAAACTACCTTCGGTACATCAAAAAACAAAAACTCATAATATGATCGTCACCGAAATTTAAGCATGCGGACCCTACGGGTTCGAGAACTATGTAGACATGACCGAGACACGTCTCTGGTCAATAACCAATAGTGTAACCTAGATGCTCATATTGGTTCCCACATATTCTATGAATATCTTTATCGGTCAAACCGCATAACAACATACGTTGTTCCCTTTGTCATCGGTATGTTACTTTCCCGAGATTCGATCGTCCGTATCTCAATACCTAGTTCAATCTCGTTACCGGCAAGTCTCTTTACTCGTTCCATAATACATCATCCCGCAACTAACTCATTAGTTACAATGCTTGCAAGGCTTATAGTGATGTGCATTACCGAGTGGGCCCAGAGATACCTCTCCGACAATCGGAGTGACAAATCCTAATCTCAAAATATGCCAACCCAACAAGTACCTTTGGAGACACCTGTAGAGCACCTTTATAATCACCCAGTTACGTTGTGATGTTTGGTTGCACACAAAGTGTTCCTCCGGTAAACGGGAGTTGCATAATCTCATAGTCATAGGAACATGTATAAGTCATGAAGAAAGCAATAGCAACATACTAAACGATCAAGTGCTAAGCTAACGGAATGGGTCAAGTGAATCACATCATTCTCCTAATGATGTGATCCCATTAATCAAATGACAACTCATGTCTATGGCTAGGAAACATAACCATGTTTGATCAACGAGCTAGTCAAGTAGAGGCATACTAGTGACACTCTGTTTGTCTATGTATTCACACATGTATTATGTTTTCCGGTTAATAAAATTCTAGCATGAATAATAAAAATTTATCATGATATAAGGAAATAAATAATAACTTTATTATTGTCTCTAGGGCATATTTCCTTCAGAACTGTGTCTCTATCTTGATTTGGCAACATAAACTAGAATTATATGGACAAAAAGTGACCATAGTACGTAGATATATGTTTGTTTCATGCTGTTATCCTGTCCACCTTACTACTGAACCGGTTTACCAAAATGAGTTTGGTATACTACATGCTAAACCTGTGATGTGTCTGCTTGTTTCTCTTGTAGTATGCGAACAAAATATTGGAGAAGAGCACCGCACTATGCAATGGTAGAGAAAGTAATGCAGATAAGGTTCAAGATAGTGAGACAACCCTGTTGGTCTCCAAGAAAGGTGATACAAATAATCTTGTAGACAGTGAGAAAACCCCACAGTCCCACGTTGATGTAGTGTACGAGTTACTGGCCAGTACCGCTGGCACAAGCTCTTCGACCTCGCTGCCTGAATCATTTCGGCTTCTTCAGTCTCAGCTACAAGCTGAAAGGCATCAGTCAGCTGTGCTGCGGCAAGAAGCCGAAGGACTGAGGAAGTCCCTGCAGAATTGAGATGCATACTTTCTTGTGCAACAGCAAGCGCTTGAGGATTTAAGCGCCAAACAATAGAAAGTTAATAAGCTTGCTAAGCATCTTGCCAGCATTATGGGTACCCAGGATATTGTTTCTTGAGCTCTTCTGAAGTGGTTTCAATTTCGGACTTGTTTTGCTGCGGCGTTTATTTGCACTGGTCGCCAACTTTGACGACTAGTGTATGTGATATGCTGCTTTGTTCCCTCTATTTTCACTGGTAGCGAACTTTGATGCCCAGTGGATGTAATATGTGTAATAGTCGTGATATCCTAGCGTAAGTTGCTTGCTTATTTACTTCCTTGTTTTCTTGTTTATTTGTTAGCTTGTGGTCAGTGCAGTTCTTTTTCCGCGGTTTGCTAGTGGCCGCAATAACCTATTTTTTAAAACTAGGCCACAATAACCATGGGCTACATATTTACTGTAGTTACCATCGGCCTCCTATGGGCTATAGAGACAATGGGGTTTCTACAGGCCATAGAAACAATGGACCTTCTACGGGCTGTAGCATCAATGGGCCTTCTATGTGTCGTATGATCGATAGGACAAACATGGGCCAATAACAGACCGCATTATGGCCCGTAAACGGGCTAGATTTGGAATCGTCCGTTCATGGGCCGACAATAATGGGCCATCATTAATCGGCCGTATTGGACGACGCTATGAAAACGACCCAACGGATTAACAGGCTGCAAACGGGCCGATTGTAACCGCGGGCTGAATTTGGCCCACAAGCAGAAAAGGCCAATAACGGGTCGTAAGTAACCGAATGCTGGAAATGAGCTGAAGAATAAATGGGCCTTGAGAAGGCCGAAAGATAACACGGGTTGGAAACGGCCCAAATGAATAATGGGCCATTAATGGGTATAAAGGGGTACAATATTCATTGCGGGCCAGATTCACCACGGGCCGTTAATGGGCCAAGAGTTACAAATGGCCTCGTATGGGCCGAAAGACATCATGGGCCATACATGGGCCGGAAGTTACAACGGGCTGGAATCATATTGGACAGCCCAAATGAAGCTACTGGGCTTAATTCCGATAGGCCGTAACGTGTCGTGAGTTACCAGGCCGTAAATGGGCTATATAGGAACATGCTTTCCGTGGGCCGGCCCGTTAGCATTTGACCAAGTCAAATGGTCCGACCTTTTCACCGGAATGGGCCTCTGTTGGGCCGCACCACGTGTCGACCTATCATAAGCGCCTCCTGTCCAATGAACGGATGACATCTGTCCCACCGGTGAGCCAACACGTGTTTCCTCCGGCCAATGAGAATTTTAAACATGGAAAATCCTCATTGGTTCGAGCTGTTAGCGGGTTATCGGATCCAAAACTGGACCCGATAGCTTAACGGCAACCCATTGCGGTGGATGCCACGTGTCGGTCACCCTTGACGAAAGCACTTTCATGACGCGCGATTTATCGTCATGGAAGTGGACACTTCCGTGATGATAATTTTGGTAATGTCATGGAACACTTCTACGACAACACAGGTTTGAGTATCTTGATTCTGTCATAAAATCATCATGGATGTATATGCATGACAGAAAACATGACCTACTGTGACAAACACGTATCATCACATAAGTGTCTTTTTTGTAGTGAAAAGGTCTTGATAACCCACAAGTATAGGGGATCGCAACAGTTTTCGAGGGTAGAGTATTCAACCCAAATTTATAGATTCGACACAAGGGGGGCCAAAGAATATTTGAAGGTATTAGCAGCTAAGCTATGAATTCAACCACACCTGGACATTAATTATCTGCAGCAAAGTGATCAGTAGCAAAGTAGTATGATAGTTTTGATAGTAGTGACAACAGCAATAGTAACAGTAATAGTGATAGCAGTAATTTTGTAGCAAGTGTAACAGTGATGATAGCAGTAGTAACTTAGCAGAAACAATATGGAAAAGTTCGTAGGCATTGGATCGGTGACTTTTTGGATGATGTTCATCATGTGACAGTTATAACCTAGGGCGATACGGCACTAGCTCTATGTAACGCCCTCGATGCGGCTATATCTCCTACGTGTCGAAGCATGACTTAGAGGCATAACCGCATTGAAAGCAATGTCGCAAGTAAGGTAATCTTCACAACAACCCATGTAAATAGATAAAAGGGGAAAGGATACATAGTTGGCTTACACTCGCCACGTCACACAAATACATGAATAACATTACAATCATCCAATACACTCATGGTCCGACTACGGTACCAACATAAAGATCAACCCCCACATGTGACGAAGTCCCCGATCGCCCCAACTGGGCACAACTACTGATCATCTGGGAAAGACACATAGTAACAGTGAGAGTCTTCATCGAACTCCCACTTGAGCTCAAGCGCATCGTCTGGAGTGGTATCATCGGTCCCTGCATCTGGTTTTGGAAGTAAACTGTGAGTCACGGGGACTCAGCAATCTCGCACCCTCGCAATCATGACTATTTAAGCTTATAGGTAAGGCAAGGTATGATGTGGAGCTTCAGCAAGCGACTAGCATATATGGTGGCTAACATACACAAAAGAGAGCGAGAAGAGAAGGCAAAAGTACGGTCAAACAACTACGATCAAGAAGTGATCCTAGAACAACCTACGTCAATTATTACTCCAACACCGTGTTCACTTCCCGGACTCCGCCGAGAAGAGACCATCACGGTTACACATGCGGTTGATTCTTTTTAATTAAGTTTCATGTTATCTACAACCGGACATTAACAAATTCCCATCTGCCCATAACCGCGGGCACGGCTTTCGAAAGTTCAAATCCCTGCAGGGGATTCCCAACTTAGCCCATCACAAGCTCTCACGGTCAACGAAGGATATTCCTTCTCTCGAGACATTCCGATCAGACTCGGCATCCCGGTTACAAGACATCCTCGACAATGGTAAAAACAAGTCCAGCAAGACCACCCGCTGTGCCGACAAATCTCGATAGGAGCTGCACATATCTCGTTCTTAGGGCACACCGGATAAGCTAAGCATACGGGAGCCAACGTAACCCATGTTGCCAAGGGACGGCCCCGCACGGTGCTCTGGGTTGGACCAACACTTAGAGAAGCACTGGCCCGGGGGTTTAAAATAAAGATGACTCTTGAGTCCGCGAAACCCAAGGGAAAAAGGCTAGGTGGCGAATGGTAAAACCAAGGTCGGGCCTTGCTGGAGGAGTTTTATTCAAGGCGAACTGTCAAGGGGTTCCCATTATAACCCAACCGCGTAATGAACGCAAAATCCGGAAACATACCACCGATATGACGGAAACTAGGGCGGCAAGAGTGGAACAAAACACTAGGCATAAGGCCGAGCCTTCCACCCTTTACCAAGCATATATATGCATTGAGATAACAAGTTAATATGGTGATATCCCAACAATAAACAATGTTCCAACAAGGAACGATCTCCGATCTTCACCTGCAACTAGCAACACTATAAGAGGGGCTGAGCAAAGTGGTAACATAGCCAATCAACGGTTTGCTAGGACAAGGAGGGTTAGAGGTTTGACATGTCAATGTGGGAGGCATGATGAGCAAGTGGTAGGTATCGTAGCATAGGCATAGCAAAAGAGCAAGCATCTAGCAAGCAAAGATAGAAGTGATTTCGAGGGTATGATCATCTTGCCTGCAAAGTTCTCAGAGTTGACTTGATCCTCGTAAGCGAACTCAACAGGCTCCTCGTTCATGAACTCGTCTCCCGGCTCTACCCAAACAAGACAAACAAGCGAACGGAACACAATCAACCACGTGCAATGCTCAAACAACATGATGCAAACATGGTATGATATGCGGGATGCGGTATCTGATGCATATGCAAGATTTGACAAAGAATGATTGAACCTGGCCTCAACTTGGAAATCCAAGAGTGCCACTGGAAAGGTGAGGTGATTTCGGTTGAAATCGATATAAAGATCACCGGAATCGGATGCACGGTTTGGAAATGCCAAGCAAAACAAATATGGCACCGGTCTGCGATAATTAGCAAGTGACCAACTAAATGCATCAAGATAAATATGCTACAACACTCAAACATAACAACAAAATACATGGAAGGTATCCACTCGTGAAGCTTGACAAAAGATGAACACTGAGCTATGGCTAATTCATCCATTAACAGGTTCAAACAAGCATGGAAAAAGTGCAAATGATAACAAGTTTCAGACTTAGTGAAATTAACACAAGTCTGGAATTTATCATCAGGAAGCACACTTTAGAGAATGAAAACTACAAGCTACAGGAAATTAACAAGGCAAAGCAAGGCATGGCATGAAGCTACTCAAAGCACTTAACAAAAGTCCCTTAGTGACCTTGAGCCAAAAGGGATCATAAAGTACAATTGCAAGCATGTGAACATGGCAAAAACATAAACAGATTCAGACTTAGTGAAAAACAGGAGCATGCAAAACAGTTAATGAGTAGGCATGTTTACGAGCTTGATGCACTCACTCCAGAGCATGGCATGACAAACTAAGCATACACCCATCAAGAATACATGGCATAGAAGCTAGACATGGCAAGAACAACAACATAGCATGCACAGATCAATAGAAACATCTCTGGCAAAATCGCTAAACATGTCAACAATCTGCCAGGATTATTTTATAGCAAAAGTAGAGCTCGATTGACTCAAGATAGGGTTCTCCATAAATGCAAACAAAGACATGGATAGATAGAGCACCACAATTTTAACAAAACATCCTTATTGATAATCCTCAAAAGAGGCACGGATCACTAGGAAACAACATGAACATATGGCATAACGACAAAATCAGGACAAGGACTTGGTGAAATTCTAAGTGCCTGAAATAAGCATTACCGATTACACTACTTTGCAAGCTTGTGCTAGTCACCACAAATATCACAAAAATACATGGCAAGCACCCCTGTAGAGATGGCATGGCATATAACAAAACACATGTAGATCTCAGGATCAAAGCATGCACACATTAAACATGGCAAAGATGACAAATAGCTATTTGCTGAAACAGATCTGACAAATTCATCACATAGCCCTCTTCCAACAGCATTTCGGGCATCAAGATGAGCTCAAATGAAAATGATGCAATGAGATGAAATGATGTACTCGTCGAGGCGAACATTTTGATATTCTACACGCACAAATCGGATCTACGATGGAGAGTTACGACATGATGAAAATTGCCAAAAATTAGGGTTTCGGGGGATAAAAAGTCAACCGTCTCCCAGATCCAGATCTGGATCCGGGCGGGTACTATAGCTGTGCACGCTTCCCGAAGCTCCTCGGCCGGAGTTGTGGTCGACGACGGCCGGAGCTCGGATGGGAGGCCGGAGAAGAGGAAGCCACGGTGGCGGCGGCCACCGGCGATGAGGCGCCACGGGGGCGGCGAAGGGCGGCCGCGGTGGAGGTCGCCGGAGCAAGGGGATCCGCTCCCTGGCGTGGGCGCCGGCGAGGTAGGCCGCGGCGGCGGTCAACGTCGGAGGCGGTGGCCGACGGAGGAGACGAGTGGCGCGGGCGGCACGGCCTCCCAGGCGACGGGCTTGGGTGACGGGCCCCGCGGGCCTCGGCGGGTGAGGAACGGCGATGTGGGGCTCGGGCACCATGTGGCAGGCCCTGGTTGGCGGCGGCGATCTCGTCTGACGCGGGCGGACGTGTCCGCGCGCGGAGAGTGATTTTCTAGGGTTTTTGGAAGGAGGGGATCCGGGATTGGGAATGGGGTCTATTTATAGACGTAGAGGGAGCTAGGAAGCTCCAAATGGAGTGCGGTTTTCGGCCACGCGATCATGATCGAACGCTCTAGATGATGGAGAGGGTTTAGGTGGGTTTTGGGCCGGTTTGGAGAGGTCTTGGGCTGCAACACACACGAGGCCTTCTCGGTCCCTCGGTTAACCGTTGGAGTATCAAACGAAGTCCAAATGGCACGAAACTTGATAGGCGGTCTACCGGTAGTAAACCAAGGCCGCATGACAAATCTTGCGCCATCCCGGAAATGTTTAATCCCCACACACAAAAAGAGGTAGAAAGGACCACCGGAGGACATAGGAGCGCCGGAATGCAAAACGGACAACGGGGAAAATGCTCGGATGCATGAGACGAACACATATGCAAATGCAATGCACATGATGACATGATATGAGATGCATGACAAAGGCAACAACACACGGAGACAAAAACCCGACACCGATGAAATAAAATAACTTAGCGCCGGAAACGACAAGAATTGGGATACATATAAGGTAAACTACATCCGGGGTGTTACAACACACCACCACTATGAAAGGATCTCGTCCCGAGATCTAGGACTGGAAAAACGCCGGGTACTCAGAACGGAGGTGATCCTCGCGTTCCCAGGTGGCTTCACGGTCGGAATGATGTGACCACTTGACTTTGAGGAATTTGATTGACTTGTTGCGAGTCTTGCGCTCAGTTTCTTCAAGAATAGCAACTGGGTACTCACGATAAGAAAGGTCTTCTTGGAGATCAATCTCTTAGAAGTTGACGGTGCGGTCAGGGGTCTTGAAGCACTTGCGGAGCTGAGAGACATGGAACACGTCGTGTACATTTGCAAAATTGGAAGGAAGCTCGAGTTGATAGGCGAGATCGCCTCTCTTGCTGACGATCTTGAAAGGACCCACGTATCTGGGGGCAAGCTTCCCTTTGATACCGAAGCGACGAGTACATTTCATTGGAGAGACGCGGAGGTAAACATGGTCTCCGATCTCGAAAGCCAAATCACGATGCTTACTATCATAGTAGCTCTTTTGGCGCGATTGCGCTGCTTTGAGGTTATCACGAATGACTTTGCACATTTCCTCTGCCTCTGTGATCAAGTCATTTCCAAGAAGTTGATGTTCACCCGTCTCTGACCAGTTAAGAGGAGTACGACACTTCCTGCCATAGAGAATTTCAAATGGGGCCTTGCCCGAACTCGCTTGAAAACTGTTGTTGTAGGAGAACTCGGCATATGGAAGACAATCTTCCCACTTCATACCGAAAGAGATAATGCAAGCCCTGAGCATATCTTCAAGGATCTGATTGACATGCTCGACTTGGGTGCTAGTTTGAGGATGAAAAGCTGTGCTGAAATGGATGTTGGTGCCCATGGCCTTCTGAAAAGAATCCCAAAACTTCGAGGTGAAGATGCTTCCACGATCTGAAGAAATCAACTGCAGAATGCCGTGCAGGGAGACAATCCGAGAGGTATAAAGCTCTACCAATTGAGCTGCTGTGATGGATTCTTTGATAGGCAGAAAGTGAGCCTCTATAGTGAGTTTGCCGATTACAACGAATATAGCATCATTGCCACGCTTAGACTTTGGAAATCCCGTCACGAAGTCCATCTCAATGTGGTCAAACTTCCATTCTAGAATGGCAAGAGGTTGGAGGAGACCAGCTTGTCGTTGGTGTTCTGCCTTCACTCTTCTGTAGACATCACATTCGTTCACGAACTGAGCAATCTCGCGCTTCATTCGAGTCCACCAATACACCTGCTTGAGGTCCCGGTACATCTTTGTACTTCCAGGGTGGATAGAGAGGAGTGAATTGTGAGCCTCATTCATAATGACTTTACGAAGGTCACCTTTAGGCACAACAATGTGATCCTCGAAGAAGAGAGTATCCTTGTCATCAAGGCGATAGCACTTGTACTTAGGTTGACTCTTGGCTATCCCAATCTTCACCTTCTTCACCATAGCATCAAGAAGTTGAGCCTCACGAATCTGATCTTCCAAAGTAGGAGAGACTTGGAGGTTGGCGAGGAAACCTTGAGGAACAACTTGCAGATTGTGTTTGCGAAAAGCTTCACAAAGCTTGGGTTGGTAAGGCTTGAGAATCAAACTGTTGCAGTAAGCCTTCCTGCTCAATGGGTCAGCAATTACATTGGCCTTGCCTGGAGTATATTCGATACTCGGATTATACTCTCGAATCATTTCGACCCAACGAGTTGCCTGAGGTTGAGATTAGGCTGAGTGAAGATGTACTTGAGACTCTGGTGGTCAGTGAAGATGTCCACTTTTCTTCCCAATAAGAGATGTCTCCAAGTCAAAAGAGCATGCACAACTGCCGCCAACTCGAGATCATGAGTGGGGTAGTTCTTCTCGTTGGGATTCAACTGGCGAGAAGTATAGGCCGCAACTTTCTTCTCTTGCATCAACACTGCACCAAGACCTTGAAGAGAGGCATCGCAGAAGACCTCGAACGGTTTGGATTCATCAGGAGGACTCAGAACTGGAGCAGTGACTAATTTCTCTTTCAGGGTGTTGAAAGCGATGTCACATTCAGGATACCAAACGTACTTCACGTGCTTCTGGAGAAGGTTTGAAAGAGGCTTCGTGGTCTTTGAGAAGTTCTCAACGAACCTTCGACAATAGCTTGCGAGACCAAGGAAGCTGCGGAGTTGCTTCACGTTCTGAGGTGGTTCCCAATTCACAATTGCAGACACCTTCTCAGGATTCACCGCTATGCCCTTGGCAGAGATGATATGCCCAAGATAGAGAACCTCATCGAGCCAAAACTCGCACTTTGAAAACTTGGCATAGAACTGATGTTCTCTGAGCTTATCCAACACCAAATGCAAGTGCTTGGCATGATCTTCCTTGTTCTTGGAAAAGACCAAAATTTCATCGAGGTAGACCAAGACAAAGTCATTTGTGTAGGGGTTGAAGATGAAGTTCATTATGCGAGAGAAAGTCGGAGGAGTGTTGACGAGGCCAAAATACATGACAGTGTATTCATATGAACCATAGCTTGTTCTGAATGCTGTCTTGGGGATATCTTGCTCACGAATTCGAATCTGGTGATAGCCCATACGGAGATCAACCTTGGAGAATACTTGAGCACCTTTGAGTTGTTCAAACAGCTCATTGATGTTGGGAAGCGGGTACTTGTTCTTTATAGTCTTCTTGTTCAATGCACGGTAGTCAACACAGAGTCGGTCCGTTCCATCCTTCTTCTTCACAAAAAGAACTCCACAACCCCACGGAGAAGAACTAGGTCGGATGAGACCCATTCGCTCTTGTTCATCGAGTTGCTTCTTCAGCTCCTTCAACTCTTTAGGTCCCAGCTTGTAAGGACGTTTGCAAACATGTTCCGTGCCAGGCGCAAGATCGATGACGAATTCAACTGGCCGGTGCGGAGGCATTCCTGGAAGCTCTTCTGGAAAGACGTCTTGATATTCGCAAACGACTTGAATTTGAGAGATGGCATCCAGTTCATCCTTCTCATTGAGAGAAAACAGACAGATGGTATCGTCATTAGCGGCAAAGACAATTACCTCCTCAGACGAATGAGTCAATTGAATCTGCCTAGCAGCATAATCAAGCTGAGCCTTGTGCTTAGAAAGCCAGTCCATTCCAAGAATAAGATCAATATCCGAGTTATAAGGGACCATTGGAGAAGCCAGAAACTTGAAATCACCCATCATGATAGAAACATCCGGGACTATTGAAGTAGCCCTCATAGAGTTAGCCGGAGAAACCACTCCCATAGGTTTACCCAACATTTGCAAAACAAAGTCATGCTTGGAAACAAATGATCTTGACATGAAACAATGCGATGCACCAGTGTCAAAAAGAACTTTTGCAGGAGTAGAGTTAACTGGAAAGTTACCCATGATGACATCTGACGAGTCCTCTGCCTGAGCTGCATTCATCAAGTTGACCTTGGCGTTCTTGGGGTTATGCTTGACCACTGCGGTACTTGCCGATCTCACAGGAGGAGGAGGAGGAGGGAGACGCCTCTGATTGAAGCATTTGTTGGCATAGTGACCCTTCTGTTGGCACTTGTTGCACGTGACCTCCGAGAGCGGACGGTGATACGGAGCACTTGATCTTGGAGCTTGAGACGAAGTCTTGTTCTGAAAGCCAGGGTTGGGTGGGTGGGAAGATCCACTGCCACCTTTGCTCTTCTACTGATAAGGCTGACGGAACGAAGGAGGAGGAAGCCAATACTTCTGCTGCTTAGCCACTTGAGTTGGGGAAGAAGGAGTTGCATCTCTGACTCGCTTCTTGGAAGCATCGCACTTCAGTTGAGCAGTCTCTTGCTTCATTGCCGTATTGTAGAACTCATCGTACTTCTTGGGCTCAAAGAGGACGAGAGCTAGCTGGATTTCTTCTCTGAGACCACCCCTGAACTGGTATATCATGCTCTTCTCATCAGGGACGTCATGCTTAGCAAAATGGGAGAGCTTCTGAAACATGATGTTGTACTGGTAAACAGACATAGTGCCTTGCTTCAGGTTGCGGAATTCCTCACGCTTGCTCTCAGCCACACTCTGGGGAATATGATGAGCTTTGAAGTCTTGACGGAATTCATCCCAGGTAATCACACGGCCTCCTCTGGAACCTTTGTACTGCTGAAACCATTCTGCAGCTTGGTCTCTGAGTTGGAAGGAAGCAAACTTGACAAAGTCCTCAGGCCTGACGTTACTGCACTCGAAATGCTTGCATATGTCCACGAGCCAATCAGCAACGTCTGTTGCCTCAACACAATTGCTGAAGGTCTTTGGCTGGTTAGCAAGGAACTGGTTGAGTGTAGCAAACTGATTCTGATTGTTGCCATGGCCCTGGTTCCCTTGGTTGCGCTCTTGAAGAAGCTGCATGATCAGCTGCGTGTTTGCATTGGTAGCGGCCATCACAGCTTGCCATGCCTCCGGAGGTGGAGGTGGTGGTGGCGGATCAGGATTCAGAGTCGTGCGCGTTGGAGGAGCCATCCTGAAGAGGTTGACATCCATTAGCATCTTGACAGAAAAATATTGAAGCTGAATCAAACGGGTTGAAATTGCAACATAAAGTCTTCACATCCGAACAAAAAGAACGAATGCATTCCAATCAAAATGGTCACATTTCCAAAAATTGAGAAGCCACTTAGAATTGAGGTAGAAGAAAAAACAACAAGGTATGGGACAAGAACAAATACTTGGTGAGGATTACCCAATCCCAAACCAAATATCCACGGAAGAGGAACTAGAGCTACAAGAATTCCCACCTATGAAACTCCTGAACCTTTCCGGTTATGCAATCAGGTGTTGGGGATATAGGGGAAGCATAATATCTCACCCAAATCTAGCAAATCCTACATCCAGCTGTATCCATCCTTCAACACATAACCGAGAAACCTTCGGAAATCATTTACCTCAACCTTTGAAAAGCATCCGTTATACGAGTTATGGCAATACTCCCGAACTCTCGCCCCAGTACTGGGTGGCGTCGAGGTTATCTCACCAACAACTTCATAAAAGAGATTTTCGATGTCGGCGAAACTCAGGTATTCCAGAATCTCAATGATAAAATTGTGACGACAACACCTCGGAGCTCAACTCCCCGGGACACTGCCACAACCCCTAAATGACAGGAGGCACCAAGAACAATGTTCTCGTCACAAATCGATCGGAACGATTCCAAGATAACCGCGTGATCCTAAATTTTTTTTAGTGAAATTTGAGAAGAGAAGAGTCAAAACTCTACGTCAGGATGCCTCACCAGAGCGATGAAGGGACTGGGGAGTAAAAATAATTCCTAACTCTCCGATATATAATTCCTAAATGACTCAAAACATTTTTCTAGACTCAACAACGCCAACGATTCGATCAAGCAGGGGGCTCCTAAGGTCGGGGAAGGCTCTGATTACCAACTTGTAATGCCGTCGATGCGGCTATATCTCCTACGTGTCGAAGCACGACTTAGAGGCATAACCGCATTGAAAGCAATGTCGCAAGTAATGTAATCTTCACTCGCCACATCACACAAATACATGAATAACATTACAATCATCCAATACACTCATGGTTCGACCACGGTACCAAAATAAAGATCAACCCCCACATGCGACAAAGTCCCCGATCGCCCCAACTGGGCACCACTACTGATCATCTGGGAAAGACACATAGTAACGGCGAGAGTCTTCATCGAACTCCCACTTGAGCTCAAGTGCATCGTCTGGAGCGGTATCATTGGTCACTGCATCTGGTTTTGGAAGTAAACTGTGAGTCACAGGGACTCAGCAATCTCGCACCCTCGCGATCAAGACTATTTAAGGTTATAGGTAAGGCAAGGTATGATGTGGAGCTGCAGCAAGCGACTAGCATACATGGTGGCTAACATACGCAAAAGAGAGCGAGAAGAGAAGGCAAAAGCACGGTCGAACAACTATGATCAAGAAGTGATCCTAGAACAACCTACGTCAAGCATTACTCCAACACCGTGTTCACTTCCCGGACTCCGTCGAGAAGAGACCATCACAGTTACACACGCGGTTGATTCTTTTTAATTAAGTTAAGTTTCATGTTATCTACAACCGGACATTAACAAATTCCCATCTGACCATAACCGCGGGCACGGCTTTCGAAAGTTCAAATCCCTGCAGGGGAGTCCCAACTTAGCCCATCACAAGCTATCACGGTCAACGAAGGATATTCCTTCTCCCGAGACATTCTGATCTGACTCGGCATCCCGGTTACAAGACATCCTCGACAATGGTAAAACAAGTCCAGCAAGACCACCCGCTGTGCCGACAAATCCCGATAGGAGCTGCACATATCTCGTTCTCAGGGCACACCGGATAAGCTAAGCGTACGAGAGCCAACGTAACCCATGTTGCCAAGGGATGGCCCCGCATGGTGCTCTGGGTTGGACCAACACTTAGATAAGCACTAGCCCGGGGGTTTAAAATAAAGATGACCCTTGAGTCCGCGAAACCCAAGGGAAAAAGGCTAGGTGGCGAATGGTAAAACAAAGGTCGGGCCTTGCTGGAGGAGTTTTATTAAAGGCGAACTGTCAAGGGGTTCCCATTATAACCCAACCGCGTAAGGAACGCAAAATCCGGGAACATAACACTGATATGACGGAAACTAGGGCGGCAAGAGTGGAACAAAACACTAGGCATAAGGCCGAGCCTTCCACCCTTTACCAAGTATATAGATGCATTAAGATAACAAGATAATATGGTGATATCCCAACAATAAACAATGTTCCAACAAGGAACGATCTCCAATCTTCACCTGCAACTAGCAAAGCTATAAGAGGGGCTGAGCAAAGCGGTAACATAGGCAATCAACGGTTTGCTAAGACAAGGAGGGTTAGAGGTTTGACATGGCAATGTGGGAGGCATGATGAGCAAGTGGTAGGTATCGTAGCATAGACATAGCAAAAGAGCGAGCATCTAGCAAGCAAAGATAGAAGTGATTTCGAGGATATGATCATCTTGCCTGCAAAGTTCTCAGAGTTGACTTGATCCCCGTAAGCAAACTCAACGGGCTCCTCGTTCACGAACTCGTCTCCCGGCTCTACCCAAACAAGACAAACAAGCAAACGGAACACAATCAACCACGTGCAATGCTCAAACAACATGATGCAAACATGGTGTGATATGCGGGATGCGGTATGTGATGCATATGCAAGATTTGACAAAGAATGATTAAACCTGACCTCAACTTGGAAATCCAAGAGTGGCACTGGAAAGGTGAGGTGATTTCGTTGAAATTGATATAAAGATCACCGGAATCGGATGCACGGTTTGGAAATGGCAAGCAAAACAAATAGGGCACCGGTCTGCGATAATCAGCAAGTGACCAACTAAATGCATCAAGATAAATATGCTACAACACTCAAAGATAACAAAAAAAATACATGACGGGGATCCACTCATGAAGCTTGACAAAAGATGAACACTGAGCTATGGCTAATTCATCCATTAACAGGTTCAAACAAGCATGGCAAAAGTGCAAATGATAACAGGTTTCATACTTAGTGAAATTAACACAAGTCTGGAATTTATCATCAGGAAGCACAATTTAGAGCATGAAAACTACAATCTACAGGAAATTAACAAGGCAAAGCAAGGCATGGCATGAAGCTACTCAAAGCACTTAACAAAAGTCCCTTAGTGACCTTGAGCCAAAAGGGATCATAAAGTACAATTGCAAGCATGTGAACATGGCAAAAACATAAACAGATTCAGACTTAGTGAAAAACAGGAGCATGCAAAACAGTTAACGAGTAGGCATGTTTACAAGCTCGATGCACTCACTCCAGAGCATGGCATGACAAACTAAGCATACACCGATCAAGAATACATGGCATAGAAGCTAGACATGGCAAGAACAACAACATAGCATGCACGGATCAATAGAAACATCTCTGGCAAAATCGCTAAACATGTCAACAATCTGCCAGGATTATTTTATAGCAAAAGTAGAGCTCGATTGACTCAAGATAGGGTGCTCCATAAATGCAAACGAAGACATGGATGGATAGAGCACCACAATGTTAACAAAACATCCATACTGATCATCCTCAAAACAGGCATGGATCACTAGGAAACAACATGAACATATGGTATAACGACAAAATCAGGACAAGGACTTGGTGAAATTCTAAGTCTCTGAAATCAGCATTACCGATTACACTACTTTGCAAGCTTGTGCTAGTCACCACAAATATCACAAAAATACATGGCAAGCACCCATGTAAAGATGGCATGGCATAAAACAAAACACATGTAGAGCTCAGGATCATAGCATTCACACATTAAACATGGCAAAAATGACAAATAGCTATTTGCTGAAACAGATCTGACAAATTCATCACATAGTCCTCTTTCAACAGCATTTCGGGCATCAAGATGAGCTCAAATGAAAATGATGCAATGAGATGAAATGATGTACTCATCGAGGCGAACATTTTGATATGCTACATGCACAAATCGGATCTACGATGAGAGAGTTACGACATGATGAAATTTGCCAAAAATTAGGGTTTCGAGGGATAAAAAGTCAACCGTCTCCCAGATCCAGATCTGGATCCGGGCGGGTACTGTAGCTGTGCACGCTTCCCGAAGCTCGACGACCGGAGTTGTGGTCGACGGCGGCCGAAGCTCGGAGGGGAGGCCGGAGAAGAGGAAGCCGCTGTGGCGGCGGCCACCGGCGATGAGGCACCGCGGGGCGGCGAAGGGCGGCCGTGGCAGAGGTCGCCGGAGCAAGGGGATCTGCTCCCTGGCGCGGGCGCCGGCGAGGTAGGCCGCGGCGGCGATCGGTGTCGGAGGCGGTGGCCGGCGGAGGAGACGAGTGGCGCGGGCGGCGCGGCCTCCCAGGCGGCGGGCTTGGGCGACAGGCCGGGAGGGCCGGTGACGGGCCCCGCGGGCCGTGGCGGGTGAGGAATGGCGATGTGGGGCTCGGGCGCCACGTGGCAGGCCCTGGTTGGCGGCGGCGATCTCCTCCGGCACGGGCGGACGTGTCCGCGCACGGAGAGGGATTTTCTAGGGTTTTTGGAAGGAGGGGATCCGGGATTGGGAATGGGGGTCTATTTATAGACGTAGAGGGAGCTAGGAAGCTCTAAATGGAGTGCGGTTTTCGGCCACGTGATCATGATCGAACGCTCTAGATGATGGAGAGGGTTTAGGTGGGTTTTGGGCCAGTTTGGAGAGGTGTTGGGATGCAACACACACGAGGCCTTCTCGGTCCCTCGGTTAACCGTTGGAGTATCAAACGAAGTCCAAATGGCACGAAACTTGACAGGCGGTCTATCGGTAGTAAACCAAGGCCGCATGACAAGTCTCGGTCCAACCCAGAAATGTTTAATCCCCACACACGAAAAGAGGTAGAAATGACCACCGGAGGACATAGGAGCGCCGGAATGCAAAACGGACAACGGGGAAAATGCTCGGATGCATGAGACGAACACGTATGCAAATGCAATGCACATGATGACATGATATGAGATGCATGACAAAGGCAACAACACACGGAGACAAAAATCCGACACCGATGAAATAAAATAACTTAGCGCCAAAAACGGCAAGAGTTGGGATACATATAAGGTAAATTACATCCGGTGTGTTACACTCTAGTTCATCGATATAATGTAGGCATGTATTCCGTAAGTAGTCATACGTGCTTTATTAAAAGAACTTGCATGACATATTTTGTCCTACCCTCCCGTGGCAGCGGGGTCCATATTGGAAACTAAGGGATATTAAGGCCTTGTTTTAATAGAGAACCGGAACAAAGCATTAACACATAGTGAATACATGAACTCCTCAAACTATGGTCATCACCAGGAGTGGGCCCGATTGTTGTCACTCCGGGGTTACCGGATCATAACACGTAGTAGGTGACTATAACTTGCAAGATCGGATCTAGAACATGGATATAATGTTGATAACATAAATGGTTCAGATCTGAAATCATGGCACTCGGGCCCAAAGTGACAAGCATTAAGCATAGCAAAGTCATAGCAACATCAATCTAAGAACATAGTGGATACTAGGGACGGCAATGGGGCCCCATACCCGCCAAACCCATGGGGATTTCATCCATTAGGGGCAGGGGATGGGTGAAAATCTTCCCCATGGGGATATTTACCGAAATTATTTATTCCCCATAGGGTACAACGGGGATGGGGATGGTATACTAGTCCCCATACCCGCTACCCAACGGGGACCCGCATTTTAGATATGACATGTAGGACCATATATATGTCTATATATACACAATGCAGTCAACCCTAAAAAATTAATAACCGTACCTCTGATCTTATCGTGCTCACCTCAGCCGCCGCCATGACGAAGAAGTCAACACGTCCTACTCCTAGATCCGCAGCAATAGGAGAAGCACAACGCTGTAGCTCAAGGTTCCTAGGTAACGCTGAGGCATCAAATTCATCAGCCACGACCCAGGCACCAGCAGACGGACGGCCATCACCTCGTCTCCTACAACATTATCCACTAATTTTTGGGGGAGATTTAGTTCTGAATTATGCCGTGCTAGCACTGAATAATTACTGAGTAGTTTCAGAAATTAAAATCACATAATGATTGATTGTGATTTTTCACACTTCTTTACTACCACAACAGTTTATTTACATGAATTGATTTGTACGTATGCCTATGATAAATGTAGTATCATTTTTTTCATGATCATTATGTAATTGGTAACTACATATATTACTCAATACCATATATATTCTTGCATTTAATGTGATAATAATTTAGTGTGTGCAAATCAACGCATATCCCTTTATTCTTTTCACGTAGTGGGAGATAAGTAGCATTTTCAACATGGGGTAGCAGTACTATACTATGCTGATGAACGAAATCATATGTTTTAAACTTCTTTCATCTTGTAGATCCTTGATCCATTAGATTCCACCGCTGGAAGCAGCAACCTAGTCACTACTCCTACTCTGACATCCCCTCAACATGAAGCTGATGAGGTACCAGTATCATAGGCTAAGCCCATGAATACAAATTCAGTTGTCATAGAGGAAGACATCAAAGAAGATGAAGCACAAGAGGAAGAAAATGAAGCAGAAGAAGTAGTCATTCGTCCTAGGAGGAAGTTGACATCTCTTGTTTGGAAGGAGTTTAAGAAAGTAAAAGTGAAGAACATAATGAAGGCCAAGTGTAACTGGTGTTCAAAGAAGCTTGGAGGGGAACCAAGAAATGGAACGAAGCATCTCCTTGACCATTTAAAGATATGTCCATATCGCAAGAGGCCTGCGGACACCAAGAAGCAAACTTCTTTGAGGTATTGTTCGAATGTACAAGGTGGGAAAGTTGTTGTAGAGAACTATACTTTTGACCTGGATGTTGCTAGAAAGGCTCTTGGTTCCATGATTCTTCTCTATGACTATCCTCTGTCAATTGTTGATCAAATTGGGTTTAGAAAATTTGTTTCTACACTCCAGCTATTATTTAAGATGGTGAGAATAAATACTATTAGGAGTGACATCTTAGATAGCTATAAAGTTGAAAAGAAGAGGGCTATCAACTACATGGAAGAAAAATAAAAGCAAGGTGGCTATCACTACATATATGTGGACATTTGAACATCAGAAAAGAGGCTACATGGCTATCACAGCGCATTTCGTTGATGAATCCTGGAAGCTTCGGAGCTATATTATGAGGTATTTTTGGTCATATATTTTGTGTTATTTTTAAGCAAAATGCACCACCTTTGTATAACATGGTCTCTAACAACAAGCTTTTGCATTTTTTATATGTAGATTTATTTATGTTCCAGCACCACATACAACTCGTGTAATTGCCGAGATACTTCATGATGCACTGGTCGAATGGTATTTGGAAGATAAGGTATCTACATTGACTGTTCATAATGCCACAACAAATGATGCTTGCATTCCCATATTAGAGAATCTGATAGGTCCAAGTAAGCTTATGTTAGGTGGCAAGCTTTTACATATGCGTTGTTATGCGCATATTCTTAACCTGATAGTCAAGGATGGTTTGGATGTGTTAGAAGAATCGATTGAGAAAATCCGTGATAGTTTGCATTCTGGACTAGCACACCTAAGAGAATAGAGTATTTTCAAGAGGTTGCCAAGATGTTGAAAGTAGACCAAAGTAAAAAATTATCCCTTGATGTGAAAACACGATGGAACTCTACGTACTTTATGGTTAGTGTTGCTTTACGCTACAAGAGTGTATTTAATCGCTTGAGGCAGCGGGAAAAGACCTTTACTTGTGCTCCTAGTGATGATGATTGGAAATTTTGTGGAGAAGTCTGTGATAGGCTTAAGTTGTTTGCTGACATTACTGAAATATTTTATGGGACTCAGTATGTGACTGCTAATATTTACTTCCCTAAGATCTGTGAAATTAAAATGAATATAAGGAAGTGGTCGAAGTGTGGGAATGAAATTATTGAAGCTATGTCAGATGCTATGAGTGCAAAATTTTACAAGTACTGTTCTGATATCCAAGGCTTCATGGGTATTGCTACACTCCTTGATCCACGGTTTAAGATTGATATGCTGCATGTGTGCTTTGAAATGCTCCTTGGTGATGAGTCCATTGTTGATTGTGAGAGTAAAGTTCATGAGATCCGTGAGTTAGTGTCTAGCCTGATGCTTGAATATCAAATGGAGAATGAGCAAGAGAATACAGAAGCCCAGTCTGTCTCCATTTCTAACAAGGTGATGTCCATCTTCAGTGCACGAGTAGCTAGAAAGATGCCTGTAACCAGTTTATCCAGAATAGAGTTAGAACACTACTTGGATGATGAGTATGTGCCAGCTAATCAAGAGAATTTTGATGTGTTGGGATGGTGGAATGTTGCTGGTTCACGCTACCCAACTTTGAGGGCTATTGCGTGTGATATATTTGCCATCCCAGTAACTACAATAGCTTCCGAGTCAGCTTTTAGTAGAAGTGGAAGAGTACTTAGTGAGCACCGCAGTCGTCTGACCCCTGATTTGCTAGAGGCTTTAATGTGTTCACAAAACTGGGAGAGAAACAAAGCTAAAGGTTTGCACATTTCTCTATCATTTGATCCTTTAACCCTTCTCCAAACACATACCAAGGATGTAGCTATTATCTTGCTACCTGCAATACTTTTGCGCACGATAATGTGTTCCTTAAGTTAGTTATGGTCACATGGAACCTTATGTTGGAGTCAATAAATTATGTCAAGTGAGTCAGACAAATTTCGTAGTCAATAAATTATGTCAAGTGAGTTAGACAAATTTCGTCCTTATTAAATGTGATGTCTGCATTGATACTCTCTTCAAGCGTGTGCTCAATCTATTCAATATTTCTATGATATTTGTGTTGGAAACATGCCCATTATGGCTTGTTATGTGTTCAACAATGGTGCATACAACATCTTGTCGCCATGTGCCATTATTAGTGCATTTTTATTTTTTTGACCTAGAAGACTGCAGAGCTTACAACCCACAACATTTTATTAAAAAAACAAGGTACAAATACATGGTTCCTCAAGAGAAGGAACAAAGAAACAGAAAAAAAAACTAAACTAGAAAGACTAAAGAAATCTAATAAAAGAAAGAAGATACAAAAAAGAAGGGCCTCAAGGGGGCAAGAAATCAATCTATTTGAGTAGAGCTTCCTTGTATCTAGTCTTGATCCGGTGTGAAAGAAGAGTAATATCATGGATAAACCCATTTCTCCATTGCCTAAAAGTTGGTTTGACCTACCTAAAGGCCCTATCATTCCGAACTTTCCAAATAATTAGAACATTTTTATTTGTTATTTCACTTTAATAAATGTTGATTGTATTTTATCATATTATATATATGATTATTTGTTTATGGGGATGGGGACCCTAATGGGGCCCCGCTCCCCAGGGGGCATGGGTATGGGGAAATTTCATCCTCGGTCATGCAAACGGGGATGGGGAGGGGGTGCCGTGGAATAGATGGGGACGGGGATGTTCTATGGGTCCCCATTGCCATCCCTAGTGGATACTAGAGATCAGGCCCTAACAGAAGTAACTCGATTACATGATGAATCTCATCCAACTCCTCACCGACCAGCGAGCCTACAAAGGAATTACTCACTCCCAGTGGGGAGCATCATGGAATTGGCGACGGAGAAGGGTTGGTGATGACAAAGAACGAAGATCCCCCTCTCCGGAGCCCCGAACGGACTCCAGATTTTCCCTCCCGAGGAAGAACACGGCTTGGCGGTGGCTCCGTCTCGTGGATCGCGATAATTCTTTCTCCCTGATTTTTTCTTCAAAAATAGGAATTTATAGTATCAGGGTTGAGGTCTGCGGGGCCACTAGGTGGGTACAACCCACCTGGGCGCGCCAGGAGAGGGAGGTGCGCCCTGGTGAGTTGTGCCCACCCAGGGGCCCCTCTCCGGTAGGTCTTGGCCCCAGAAATTCTTATATATTATATAAAAATTCCTCGAAAAGTTTCGTTCCATTCTGAGAACTTTTATTTCTGCACAAAAACAACACCATGGTAGTTCTATTGAAAACAGCGTCAGTCCGGCGTTAGTTTCATTCAAATCATGAGTCCAAAACAAGAGGAAAAGCGTGAGAAAAAATAGATACGCTCGAGACGTATCAGCGCCAGCGTTTTGTCAGATGAGAACGGTTGCTGAGGCAGCATGGGGAAGCGGAGGCGCCCACGTCCCATCAATCGTCACGCGTTGACCATGGCCGCAGGCGGTTGGGGCCCGTGGCGCTCCGCACTTGCCCTTTGGCTTCGCCTCGAAGCCAAGCTCGAGTGTGCCTTGGGCCTAGGGGCTACTGTCAGCGTCCTGGGAACGGGGATCCCCAGACATGCCTTCCTGCGGCCCATGGCGTGGCTCCATCAACGGTCCAGTACGGCTCATCTCCAGCAGCAACAACTCAAGACCCTCACGAGGGGCCAAGCCTCGCGAGGTGGACGGCACCAAGACCTCCCTGGGGGCAACCTGACTAGGCTGGCTCCCAAGGAGCAGAGATATCTATGCAAGGGGCACCTCGCGAGGTTCACATGACGTGAGCCATGATGACTAAGGCCAGGCGGGTGCCAGCGGGCGCAGTGTACTGGTTTCCTATTTGGTGCTAAGGAGGCAAGCGCAGGCAAGGAGTCCCGAGGTATCAGGCAAAGGTCTCCATATCGGTGCAACAAGACCAAGACCACCAGGACGGCAGGACGGAGGTCATCGCGGAGCCCACAACAGCGTCACCACCAGAGCCTTTGGCAGGCGAAGACTACTTTTGTCAGGATAGCTTGTACTAGCTGTCCCCCTTCAAACATGGCCGTTGTGGGATCCCTTCCCGCCTAAACCTTTGGTAAGAGGACCAAGGCCACTATAAATATGACCTAGCCACCACCGTTGCAAGGGAGACAAAGACGGATCATTCAGGACACCCTCACACTCACCAGCTCATCGAGCTCAAGAACACCTCACCTCCTGAGGTTGTTCATCCACTATATTAGTTCATCCTCAGCCCCTCGAGGCAATCCACCACACACTGGAGTAGGGTATTACACATCGAGGTGGCCCGAACAAGTATAAACCCATGTGTCTCTTGTTCTTTGGGTTCATCGAGCTAGGCCGTGGAATCATTGAACGTGCAAACTGGGGAGAGAGTGTTATTCATGTGCACCCCAGAGTTCGAACCTCTCAACGGTTTGTCGGAACCCGTAATCCGACAGGTGTGCTTGTTGTGTTGTGGGGCGAGATCGAAAGGTTGAAGAGATTAAGGTTATAATGACCGCGGGAATTAATAAGGAAGCCAGGCGGCCAGGAATATCGGCACGCCCGGATGGCAGTTCTAATTTCCAGCACGTAACTCCCTCGTGCCGCACATAACTGCATCATGGTGACACGCAGGGTGCAACCACATGTATACAGGGCCGCCAACGTGATCGTGCGCAGGCCCCAACCGCTGGCAGAGCACGTGCACAGGCACATGAGCAGAGCGCTCCGCGGTCGCCTCAACGGCGAGCAACCATATATATATATATGTGCATATAGCAGTAACATATATATATATATATATATATATATATATATATATATACGCATATAGCAGTAGAACACGCAAGGAAAACTGTCCACAAGCCGAGCGCGTGGAGGTACACGAGCAGAGCATGCCGAGGGACGCGAGCAGAGGGTGCTGCGGCACCTAACGGCGAGAAGAGCGCACCGAGGGACACGATTAGAGGCCGACACAGTGATACGTGGCAAATATTACGAATTGTGCGAGCGATGGCGGAGACATCAAGCACAAATTAGATTAGAGCTTCATGTGCGATATGTGGCATACAGTTGATCCATCCGAGTTGTTTGTGATGGAATAAGCCATGTGTGTTGTGGGCAAATGCTTGATGGTATACAACTGTCTACGATTGATGATTTGATCACCGACGGGTTCCCTAGTGTGGTCCATGTGCGATGTGATATGCTCTATCTGCACAATATCTATGCTCTGTGTACAGAAGAACAACATATATACTTATAACAGGGCATGATTGTAAAACCAAATTAAATATCCAATTACGTTATATAACAAATACCATAAATATTGCAAGGTTCAAATTCCAGCATTACAAGGCCCAAATTCAAAGATTACAAGGTTCAAACTATCCTGACACATAAAATCATCTTCTTCAAAATCTTTTTCATGCATTATTTCTGCGAAAGGATCAGCCACTGAGAAGTCATGTAGCGGCTTGGTATAGTGACTTTCGAATAATCTATCATATGAATTTACAAACTGATATTCCTCTTCTGCAGAACCTTTTCCATTCACCTATAGACGCCTGCGCTCTTTAGCAATCCATTCACTTCTGCGAAGTAAATATAGGGAAAACCTCATTACCTTGAGCAACCTTGCTTTCTCAACAAAGAACTTGGCGAATTTAATTTCTGGTGTGGTGCCTCGGTACTCACTAAAAGTAATTTCCGTGAGATGAAGATCAAGGCATTCAATGGGATTGTTATGTTCCCCAACATTTTCTACTTCCGGGCCTGCTAGTATCTGCAAACGAAGACAACATATTAGTGCCTAGCTGCAGATTTGAACACTTCAGGCCTATTTGATTTCTAGGAAAAAAAGTGAAATGCCACCTTTAATCTTTCATGATTAACTTTTATCACGAAAGCATGCTGGGCGAAGGAATAAAACGCGTACAACAATAGCATCTCAAAAAATATATGTATCAAAATCCTCCAAAATTCCTTTACAAATCATTCTACATTTTTCATTGTAATCATGGGTAAGATTAACAAAAAATTCAGCTCTGTTGTGGTTTACAGTTAACGGGAAAGGAGCATCACCTCAATGTATAGCTTCTCCGTGCAAGGAAAGCATCTAAGGAATCTAACAACTTCATCCTGATTGTGGCCGACAAATTGTAGTGCCAAGATCTTCACTATGCGCAGAGGCCGGGTCAAGCTTGTGGGAATCATTTTCTGGATGATAGGCGAACATATAGATCAACAAAATTTAGATAAAATATGATGTCCAATAATATATAAGGAGACAAAGAAGATTGTTGTACCTGAACGGATAATGATCCAGTAACAAGTTCATTGAATTCAACACACGAATAGCCCAACACTATCAATTTCGGTGCGTGAATGACCGTTATTCTTGCTGGACCTAATTTATCAAGTATATACAATCTCTCGTGGAAAGGCGCATTCTCAATGACGATATCGTGAAATACCTCAACTGACAGCCTTAGGCGGCACCAGCAATGCACATAAATCGCACGAACATTCATCGATGTGATGTGGAGGCTACTGAACCCATCCATCGCATGAAGACGAAGGTACTCGAGCACTGTACAACCGACGAGTAGGCACTCCAAATCCTCCTTTGAGATGCATACGACAATGAGCTTGAGGTGCTTAAGTTTAGGGAGATGAAGAGCGCGCGCGACATCAATATGGGGGAAATGCACTACCTGAATGTAGTGCGGCATAGTGTGGGCGTGAGGCGGAGCGTGGACGCCCAGCTATAAAGTTGAGCTCCTCGAGCTGATCTAGTACTGGGGATAGGAACCAGTAGTGAAACCTGGGTGTCGGTGTCAAAACCGGCCGATCTCGGGTAAGGGGTCCCGAACTATGCGTCTGAGGATCTAGGGTAACAAGAGACAAGTGGGACACAATGTTTACCCCAGGTTCGGGCTCTCTTAATGGAGGTAAAACCCTACAACCTGCTTGATTGTATTTGATGAGTATAGGGGTTACAAGAGTTGATCTACCTCGAGATCGTAATGGCTAAACCCTAGCTATCTAACCTATGAGAATTTTAATAGCCTCTACGGACTAAACCCTCTTGTTTACATACACACTGGAGGGGCCTAGGGTTGTACAGATTCGGTTTGTGGGAGAAGGAAATAATATATCCAGACACCAATCTTGCCATCCACGCATAGGGGAGTCCTATCCGGACACGGGGGAAAGCCTTCTGCTTGTATCTTCATGGCCCATCAGTCCAACCCATATCGACTAACTCGGACACCCGAGGACCCCTTAATCTAGGACTCCCTAAGTAGCCCCTGAACCAGTCTTCGATGATGATGTGTTCGGCACGCGGATTGTCTTCGGCATTGCAAGGCGGGTTCCTCCTCCTGAATACTTTAAAACAGTTCCCTGAACAATGGAACTGTATCCGGTTCTGCATAATTGTCACAACCCTTAGCCATGAAGGAAGGATATCCAAATAAAATAATGTTTCTTTACTAACATCTTTTTCGGCGAAACGTCATATCTGGCTCCTTAATATTTCGAACTATTTTCACGCCTCCCGCTTCGCATTTCGAGGCATAGCCTCCATTGGCACGTCTTGCCAAAACAGAGATCGTGCCCGCCCATCACGGGATCCTCATCAATACAGTTTTGGGTAATCCAACCATTCCATTCGCACGATATCTTCGGGAATTGGCAAGTTTTAAGGCTGGAGGGGGCGGGGGCGTTTGGTATTTCACCGCCTATATAAGAGGGTAAAGATTCCTCTTTTTTCCCCACGCCTTCTTCCTTCTCCAGCCTTCCCTTCTTCTAAGCTCCGACTCCCAAAATCTCAATCTTTCCCACCGCCGCTAACCTCCCCAGCCATGTCTGGATCTAGTTCCAAAGGCAAGTGGGAGGCCTCCTCCGTCACAGAGAAGGACGTCAAGGAGCTCCGGGTGTGGGGTATCTATCAGCAGACATCGCGCACAGGCTGCCCAACAAGGGTCAGGTCACGTCTACCCCGGAGCCCGGCGAGAGAGTAGTGTTCATTCCCCACTTCCTCCACGAGCTAGGGTTTCCCCTTGACCCCTTCGTCGGCGGCGTCATGTTTTATTACGCATCTAGCCCCAAAATCCTTCCTCCACATATTGGTGTTCATCATCATGTGCGAGGCTCTCCTCCGCATCCCACCACACTTCGGCTTATGGCTCAAGGTTTTTAATCTAAGCCGAAGGTGGTCGACGGGCAGCACGCGGACTGCGGCGGGGCCATGGTGAGCAAACTCGCCAACACCGTCTGGCCGAAAGGGGCGTTCGTGGAGACGGTCAAGGTGTGGCAGCAGGAGTGGTTCTACATCACCGAACCCCATAATGCCAACTAGGCAGCCGCACCCGATTTCAGATCCGGACCCCCCACCAGGATCACCTCCTGGACCGCTAAGGGCCTCGACTGGGGGTCCACGGCGGATGTGCAGGTGCTGCAAAAGCGCATCACCAACATGATTGGCAAAAATATCAGTCTCACAGATGTGATTCAGGTGATGCTATTCCGCGGGACTCTACATTGCCAGCTCCGGGCCTCTCATATGTGGGAGTTTAGTTTGGAGGAGCCACGAACCTTGAAGCACTTCTTCAGCACAATGCACGAAGACATTTGGAAGTTTCTCTTCAAGGCCAAAAAAACGTGGCCAAAGAAGACTGAAGACATTCGCCTCGACATCAAGAATCCGGGCTCACCGGTAAGCATGATTTTCCCGAGTACCTATTCGTCAAATAACACTACAAAAAAAATACACTTCCGTGATGATACGTGTTTGTCACAGTAGGTCGCTTTTTTTGTCATGCATGTACATCCAGGACAAATTTATGAATGAATCAAGATAGTCATACCTGTGCTGTCATAGAACTGTTCCATGACATTACCAAAATTATCATCACGGAAGTGTCCACTTCCATGACGATAAATCGCGTGTCACAGAAGTGCTTTCGTCAAGGGTGACCGACACGTGGCATCCACCGTAACGGAACGTCGTTAAGCTATCGGGTCGGGTTTTGGATCCGATAACCCATTAACAGCCCCGACCAATGGGGAATTTCCACATGTAAAATTCTTATTGGCTGGATGAAACACGTGTCAGCTCGTCAGTGGGTCAGATAGGCGCCTATGATATGTCGACACGTGGCACGGCGCAACAGTTGCCCATTCCGGTGAAAAAGGCCGGCACAGTAAAAATTAGCAGGCCGGCCCATATAAGGCCTACTTGTGTCAGGTCCATTTAAGCCCATGGCGTATACAAGATGTGCCAATTCGGCCCGTTAAAGATTTGACACCATTCCAGCCCATCGTCAGTTCGAGCCCGTTAATAGCCCGCTATATATTTGGGCTCAATATCGGCCCGATGAGATTTTGGCCTGTTAACGGCCCATTTAATGGATGGGCCAATTTTCAGGATGTACATCTTTCGGCCTTTTAGTGACCCATTTAAATGTTGGGCTAATTTCCGGCCCGGTGTGTCTTTCATCCTGTTGATGACCCATAAATCTGATGGGCCATTTGTAGTCGGACCTGAGTTTCGGCCTTTTAGCGGCCCATTTAAGTGTTGGGCCAATTTCTGGCCCGGTGTCACTTTCAGCCTATTGACGGCCCATAAATCAGTTGGGCCATTTGTAGTCGGACCTGAGTTTTGGCCTTTCAGTGACCCATTTAAGTGTTGGGCCAATTCCCGGCCCTGTGTGCCTTTCAGCCTGTTAACGGACCATAAATGAGTTGGGCCATTTGTAGTCAGACCTTAGTTTTGGCCTTTTAACGGCCCATGCCCTTCATGGTCCAATACCTGCCCGGTTTCTCTTTCGGCCTGCTAAAGGCCCACAACACAGTTGGGCCGTTTACAATATGACCTGACTTTCGGCCTCTTAGCGGCCCATGCTCTTCATGGTCCAGTACAAGCCCGCTGTCTCTTTCGGCCTGCTAAAGGCCTACAGTATAGTTGGGCCATACGTAGGGCAAACTTAGTAACAGCATGCTAACGACCCGGGAGGTAAGAGGGCCGACCATTAACTTTCGGCCTAGTAACGGCCCATTAACTTAATGGGCCCACTAAAGTTCGTTCATGTCTTTAGGCCAAATTAGATAATTTGAGCCCATTACGACGAGCAATTATGCACAGGACCAAAACCGATCAAGCAAAGGTACGACATACAGGGAATAACGTTGCACGTCCAGAATATATTACAGGAAATTACATCCACTGGGCAATCAAAGATTGATGCCAGTGCAAATAAATGAGCAGAACCTAACCGTCCACAACATCACAATCTGCAACCTCAGCACCGATGACACCCATAAGCATGTGGGCAAGTTCTTGCTGCTTTGCTACACTGTCTCTGAAAACATTGATCAGTTGTTGTGGCGCACGACTCTGCACCTCTGATTCATCCACCATTTCCATCATTGCTTCAGCCATTAATTGGTTCACAAACATACATTTATTCCATTGCATTAGAGATAGAGGATACGGAACAGATTCAGATGGCGATTTTGGCAGGCTTGTATTATTGATAGTGGAGAGTGTCTCTGTAACACCCCGGATGTAACTTTCCCTATTTGTACTCCAACTCTTGCCGTTTCCGGCGTTAAGTTATATTTATTTTCCTTGGGTTCGGGTCTTTGTCTCCGTGTGTGGTTATCATTGTGATGCATCTCATATCATGTCATCATGTGCATTGCATTTGCATACATGTTCGTCTCATGCATTCGAGCTTTTTCCCCGTTGTCCGTTTTGCATTCCGGCGCTCCGTTCTCCTCCGGTGGCCATTTCTACCTTTCTTTCGTGTGTGGGGATTAAACATTTCCGGATTGGACCGAGACTTGCCAAGCGGCCTTGGTTTACTACCGGTAGACCGCCTGTCAAGTTTCGTATCATTTGGACTTCGTTTGATACTCCAACGGTTAACCGAGGGACCGAAAAGGCCTCGTGTGTGTTGCAGCCCAACACCCCTCCAACTTGGCCCAAAACCCACCAAACTCTGCTCCATGTCCTAGAGCGTTCGATCACGATCGCGTGGCCGAAAACCGCACCTCATTTGGACTCTCCTAGCTCCCTCTACCTATATATATGTGATCCCCTCCGAAACATTCGCGGTACAAGCCCTAGTCCTCTTCCACCTCGCGGCCGGACGTTTCTTCCACCGACGGACACGTCCGCCCTCCACCTCGCTCCGGCCAGTGGCGTCGCGCCACGTCACCCCTCCGCCGCCGCCAACCAACCGGGCGCCGCCACCTCATCCCAGGCGCCTCCTCTCTCTCCTCCCCACCGCGCCGGCCCGCGGGGCCCGAGGCAGGCCCGCGCGGGCCCAGTTCCATCGCTGCCGCCCCGTGCCAGGGGTCCCCGCAGCGCCCGACGCCGCCCGGCCTCCGTCGCCCGCGCCGGCGCCGCTCGCCGCCGCTGACGTCCTGCTCCGCCGCGCCGGTAGCCGCCGCCTCGCCGGCGCCGCGGCCGCCGCCCGCAACCACCGGCCGGCCGGCTCCGCCGCCCTCTCCACCGACCTCCTCGCCGCCCCGGTCATCTTCTCCCCCTCCGGCGTCGTCCTCCTTCCCGGTGAACAGGAACTCCGGCGAGACTCCGGCGAGTGCATCGGGAACCGCGCTGGATCTGGATCTGAAAATATCTCGGTTGACTTTTTCCGTCCGAACCCTAATTTTTATGCAAACTTTGACCGGCCGTATCCCCGCATCCGTAGCTCCGTTTTGGGCATATAGCATATCAAAATTTTCATCTCAGAGAGTACATCATTTCATTCCATTGCATCATTTTCATTTGAGTTCATCTTGATGCCCTAAATGCTGTTAGAAGAGGGCTTCGTGAGTTAATTGTCAGATCTGCTAGTTCATCTTAGACTTTTGTCATTTTTGCCATGATTATTGTGTGCATGATATGCCTGTGAGTCCTTCATATGTTTTGTTAAGCATTTTGTTATATTTCCATAGGTGCAACCCATACATTTTTAGGATGTGTGTGGTGACTTGTGCAAGCTTGCAAAGTGAGGCACCCGGTAAATCAGTTTTCAGGGACTTAGTAGTTTTCACTAAGTCTGGGATTATTTAGTTCATGATGCCATATGTTCAGCTTGTTTCCTAGTGATCCGTGCCTCTTTTGAGGATGATCAGTAAAGGAGTTTTGTTAATCGTGTTATGCTCTATACATACATGTCCTTTTTTGCAGTTATGGAGCACCCTAGCTTGAGTCAATCGAGCTCTACTTTTGCTTTGTTGTGAATCTGGGCAGATCGTCAACTTGTTTGCGATTTTGCCGATGTTATTGTAGTTGATCCGTGCATGCTATGCCATTGTTCTTGCCATGTCTAGCTTGCATTTTATGCCTTCTTAATGGATGTATGCTTGCCTTGCCATGACTTGCACCGTGGTGAGTGCATTGAGCTCGTTTATGTGCCTTCGTGAGTTATATTTCAGCATGTCTCAGTTTTCACTAAGTCTAAAAACTAATTGTGTTTTAGCTATGTTCGTGTGCCCGTTAGTATTTTTTTGTGAACCCTTTTGGCCCCAGGTCACTTTGGGTCTTTTGTTAAGATTGTTGAGTAGCTCCATGCCATGTTCTTACTTGTCTTAATCATGTCACGTATCATGTTGTTTTGCTGCTCCGAAGAGGGCTTCGTGATCTGAAATTCCAGACAAGTGTTAATTTCACTAAGTCTGGAATCTGTTTTGCATTTGCGTTTTTGCCATGCTTGTTTGAACCTCTTAGTGGACGAATTGGCCGTGGCTCAGTGCTAGACTTTTGTTAAGCATCTTGTGTGCGTCCCTGCCATGTATTTTGTTGTCATGTTTGGTGGCTGTAGCATGTTCATCTCATTGCGTTTAGATGCCTACTTGCTGTAAATCACAGACCGGTGTCATTTTTGAATCGCTTGCCATTTCCAAACCGTAACTCCGATTCCGGTGTTCTTTACATCGTTTTCAAGCGATTTCATCTCATCTTTCCAGTGGCACCCTTGGAACTCCATGTTGAGGCCAGGTTCATGCATTTCCTGTCATATCTTGCATTTTGTATCCCGCATCGCATCCCGCATAGCATATCATCATTGCATCGTATCGCTTGATCCTTGCACGTGGTTGATTGTATCCTTGTTGCTTGTTTGTCTTGTTTGGGTAGAGCCGGGAGACGAGTTCGCTAACGAGGAGCCCGTTGAGTTTGCTTTTGAGGATCCAGTCAACTCTGACAACTCTGCAGGCAAGATGATCATACCCTCGAAATCACTACTATCTTTGCTATGCTAGTTTGCTTGCTCTTTTGCTATGCCAATGCTACGATGCCTACCTTTTGCTTGTCAGCCTCCCAAATTGCCATGTCAAGCCTCTAACCCACCATGTCCTAGCAAACCATTGATTGGCTATGTTACCGCTTTGCTCAGCCCCTCTTATAGCGTTGCTAGTTGCAGGTGAAGATTGGAGCCGTTCCTTGTTGGGACATTTATTTACTTGTTGGGATATCATTATATCGCTATGTTATCTTAATGCATCTATATACTTGGTAAAGGGTGGACGGCTCGGCCTCTCGCCTAGTGTTTTGTTTCACTCTTGCCGCCCTAGTTTCTGTCATATCGGTGTTATGTTCCCGTATTTTTGCGTTCCTTACGCGGTTGGGTTATAATGGGAACCCCTTGACTGTCTGCCTTGAATAAAACTCCTCCAGTAGTGCCCAACCTTGGTTTTACCATTTGCCACCTAGCCTTTCCCTTGGGTTTCGCGGACTCAAGGGTCATCTTATTTTTAC
>NC_041384.1:247262005-247296576 GCF_002162155.2 Triticum dicoccoides | reverse complement strand
GCTCCTCTGGGTGTTGGTCCAACCTAGAGTACCGTGCGGGGCCGTCCCTCGGCAACTTGGGTTACGTTGGCTCCCGTACGCTTAGCTTATCTGGTGTGCCCTGAGAACGAGATATGTGCAGCTTCTATCGGGATTTGTCGGCACAGCGGGTGGTGTTGCTGGACTTGTTTTACCATTGCCGGAGTTGTCTTGTATTACCGAGATACCGAGTCTGATCGGAACGTCATGGGAGGAGGTCTATTCCTTCGTTGACCGTGAGAGCTTGTCATGGGCTAAGTTGGGACTCCCCTGCAGGGATTGAACTTTCGAAAGCCGTGCCCGCGGTTATGGGCAGATGGGAATTCGTTAATGTCCGGTTGTAGATAACTTGAACCTTAATTAATTAAAATGAATCAACTGAGTGTGTTACCGTGATGGCCTCTTCTCGGCGGAGTCCGGGAAGTGGACACGGTGTTGGAGTAATGTTTTGCGCAGGTTGCTCTCTAGATTCTCGCTCGCGCTTTGCCCCCTCTTCTCGCTCTCTTTTGCGTATAAGTTAGCCACCATATATGCTAGTCGCTTGCTGTAGCTCCACATATATTTTGCCTTACCCTTCCTATAAGCTTAAATAGTCTTGATCGCGAGGGTGCGAGATTGCTGAGTCCATGTGGCTCACAGATTACTATAACTCCAGATGCAAGTCCAGGTGATTCAGCTCCAGGTGACGAGTATGAGCTCAAGTGGGAGTTCGACGAAGACTCTCAAGGATACTACGTGTCTTTTCCTGACGATCAGTAGTGGTGCCCAGTTGGGGGTGATTGGGACCATTGTCGCATGTTGGGTTTTTTTTATTTTGGCGCCGTAGTTGGGCCATGAGTGTTTTGGATGATGTAATGTTATTTATGTACGTTGATGTGACGTGGCGAGTGTAAGCCAACTATGTTCTTTCCTTTATTATTCATATTACATGGGATGTTGTGAAGATTGCCTGACTTGCGACATATGCCTTCAATGCGATTATGTCTCTAAGTCATGCCTAGACACGTGGGAGCTATAGTCGCATCGAGGGTGTTACAAGTTGGTATCAGAGCCTTCCCCGACCTTAGGAGCCCCATTGCTTGATCGTTTTTTAGAGGCCGAGTTGTGTCTAGAAAAATGTTTTGAGTCACTTAGGAATTATATATCAGAGAGTTTAGGAATTCTTTTTACTTCCCAGTCTCCTCATCGCTCTGGTAAGGCATCCTGACGTAGAGTTTTGACTCTTCTCTTCTCAAATTTCACAAAAAAAATTTAGGATCACGCGAGTATCTTGGAATCGTTTCGATGGCTTATGATGAGAACATTGTCTTGGTGCCTCCTGTCAGGGGTTTAGTGGAAGTGTCCCGGGGACTTGAGCTCTGAGGTGTTGTCATCATAATTTTATCGTTGCAATTCTGGAATACTTGAGATATGTTCGCCGACATCGAAAATCTCTTTTATGCAGTTCGTTGGTGAGATAACCTCGACGCCACCCAGTACTGGGGCAGGAGTTCAGGAGTATTGCCATAACTCGTATAATAGATGCTTTTCGAAGGTTGAGGTAGATGGTTTCCGAAGTTTTCTTGGTTATGTGTTGAAGGATGGATACAGCTGGATGTAGGATTTGCTAGTTTGGGTGAGATATTATGCTTCCCCTGTATCCCCAACACCTGATTGCATAACCGGAAAGGTTCGGGAGTTTCATAGGTGGGAATTCTCGTAGCTCTAGTTCTTCTTCCACGAATATTGGTTTGAGATTGAGATTTCTTACCGATTATTCGTTCTTGATCCATACCTTGTTGATTTATTTCTCTACCTTAATTCTACGTGGCTTCTCAATTTATGGATATGTGACCATTTCAAGAGGAATGCATTCGTTCATTTTGTTCGGATGTGAAGACTATATGTTGCAATTTTCATTCCGTTGGATTCAGTGTCAATATTTATCTATCAATGTGCTAATGGTGGTCAACCTCTTCAGGATGGCTCCTCCAACGCGCACGACTCCGAATCCTGATCCACCACCGCCTCCACCTCCTCTAGAGGCATGGCAAGCTGTGATGGCCGCAACTAATGCAAACACTGAGCTGATCATGCAAATTCTCCAAGAGCGCAATCAAGGCAGTCAAGGGAATCAAGGCAGCAATCAGAGTCACTTTGCTACACTCAACCAGTTCCTTGCTAACGGGCCAAAGACTTTCAGCAATTGTGTTGAGGCAACCGATGCTGACAATTGGCTTGTGGATCTGTGTAAGCATTTCGAGTGTAGTAACGTTAGGCTTGAGGACTTTGTGAAGTTCGCTTCCTTCCAACTCAAAGATCAAGCTGCAGAATGGTTCCAGCAGTACAAGGATTCTAGAGGTGGACGTGTTATCACTTGGGATGATTTCCGTCGAGATTTCCGAGCTCATCATATTCCGCAGAGCGTGGTTGAAAGCAAGCATGAGGAATTCCGCAATCTGAAGCAAGGCTCTTTGTCTGTCTATGACTACAACAAGTTGTTCTAGAAGCTCGCCCGCTTTGCCAAGCAGGACGTGCCTGATGAGAAGAGCATGATATACCAGTTCAGGGGTGGTCTCAGAGAAGATATTCAGCTCGCTCTTGTTCTCTTTGAGCCCTTGAGGTACGATGAGTTCTACAACATGGCACTGAAGCAAGAGGCTTCTCAGTTGAGGTGTGATGCTTCCAGGAAGAGAGTCAGAGATGCTACTCCTTCTTCCTCTACTCAAGTGGCCAAGCAGCAGAAGTTTTGGCTTCCTCCTCCTCCGTTCTGTCAGCCGTATCAGCAGAAGAGCAAAGGTGGTAGTGGTTCTTCCCACCCACCCAACCCTGGCTTTCAGAACAAGACTTCGTCTCAAGCTCCAAGATTGAGTGCTCCGTATCACCGTCCGCTTTCAGAGGTCACGTGCAACAAGTGCCAACAGAAGGGTCACTATGCCAACAAGTGTTTCAACCAGAGGCTTCTTCCTCCTCCTCCTCCTGTCAGATCGGCAAGTACAGCTGTGGTCAAGCATAACCCCAAGCATGCCAAGGTGAATTTGATGAATGCAGCTCAGGCAGAGGACTCGTCAGATGTGATCATGGGTAACTTTCCAGTTAACTCTTTTCCAGCAAAAGTTCTTTTTGACACTGGTGCATCGCATTGTTTCATGTCAAGATCATTTGTTTCCAAGCATGACTTCGTTTCACAAATGTTGGGTAAACCTATGGGAGTGGTTTCTCTGGCTAAGTCTATGAGGGCTACTTCAATAGTTCCGGATGTTTCTATCATGTTGGGTGATTTCAAGTTTCTGGCTTCTCCAATGGTTCTTGGTAACTCGGATATTGATCTTATTCTCGGCATGGATTGGCTTTCTAAGCACAAGGCTCAGCTTGATTGTGTAGCCAGGCAGATTCAATTGACTCATTCGTCTGAGGATGTAATTGTCTTTGCCGCTCGTGATGATACCATTCGTCTGTTTTCTCTCAATGAGAAGGGTGAATTGCACGCCATCTCGCAAATTCCAGTCGTTTGCGAATATCAAGACATCTTTCCAGAAGAGCTCCCAGGAATGCCTCCGCACCGGCCAGTTGAATTCGTCATTGAGCTTGAGGCTGGCACGGAACCTGTGTGCAAGCGTCCTTACAAGCTCGGACCTGAAGAGTTGAAGGAGCTGAAGAAGCAACTCGATGAGCAAGAAAGAATGGGTCTTATCCGGCCTAGTTCTTCTCCGTGGGGTTGTGGTGTTCTTTTTGTGAAGAAGAAGGATGGAACGGACCGACTTTGTGTTGATTACCGTCCAGTGAACAAGAAGACCATCAAGAACAAATACCCTCTTCCCAACATCAATGAGCTGTTCGAACAACTCAAAGGTGCTCAAGTATTCTCCAAGCTTGATCTCCGTATGTGTTATCACCAGATTCGCATTCGTGAAGAAGATATTCCCAAGACAGCATTCAGAACAAGCTTTGGTTCATATGAATACACTGTCATGTCTTTTGGCCTTGCCAACGCTCCTCCGACGTTCTCTCGCATGATGAACTTCATCTTCAACGCCTACACCAATGACTTCGTTTTGGTCTATCTCGACGATATTCTGGTTTTCTCGAAGAACAAGGAAGATCATGCCAAGCACTTGCGTTTGGTTCTTGATAAGCTCAGAGAACATCAGTTCTACGCCAAGTTCTCCAAGTGCGAATTTTGGCTCGATGAGGTTCTTTATCTTGGTCATATCATCTCTGCCAAGGGCATTGCCGTGAATCCTGAGAAGGTGTCCGCAATTGTGAATTGGGAACCTCCTCAGAATGTGAAGCAACTCCGTAGTTTTCTCGGTCTCGCAAGTTATTGCCGAAGATTCATGGAAAACTTTTCTAAGATCACGAAGCCTCTCTCTAATCTTCTTCAGAAGCACGTCAAGTACGTTTGGTCTCCGGAGTGTGATATTGCTTTCAACACTTTGAAAGAGAAATTGATCACTGCTCCAGTTCTGACTCCGCCTGATGAATCCAAGCCGTACGAGGTCTTTTGTGATGCCTCTCTCCAAGGTCTTGGCGCATTATTGATGCAAGAAAAGAAAGTTGTTGCTTATACATCTCGCCAGTTGAAGCCTAATGAGAAGAACTACCCCACTCATGATCTCGAGTTGGCGGCAGTTGTGCATGCTCTTTTGACTTGGAGACATCTTCTATTGGGAAGAAAAGTGGACATTTTCACTGATCACAAGAGTCTCAAGTACATCTTCACTCAGCCTAATCTCAACCTCAGGCAAACTCGATGGGTCGAAATGATTCAAGAGTATAATCCGAGTATCGAGTATACTCCAGGCAAGGCCAATGTGATTGCTGACGCTTTGAGCAGGAAGGCTTACTGCAATAGTTTGATTCTTAAGCCTTATCAACCCGAGCTTTGTGAAGCTTTCCGCAAACTTAATCTGCAAGTTGTTCCTCAAGGTTTCCTCGCCAACCTTCAAGTCTCTCCTACCTTAGAAGACCAGATTCGCCAAGCCCAGCTTCTTGATGCTATGGTGGAAAAGGTGAAGATTGGGATTGCCAAGAGTCAGTCCAAGTACAACTGCTACCGCCTTGATGACAAGGACACTCTTTTCTTCGAGGATCATATTGTTGTGCCCAAAGGTGAACTTCGTAAAGTGATCATGAACGAGGCTCACAATTCTCTCCTCTCCATCCACCCTAGGAGTACGAAGATGTATCAGGACCTTAAGCAAGCTTATTGGTGGACTCGAATGAAGCGCGAGATCGCTCAATTCGTGAATGAATGTGATGTCTGCAGAAGAGTGAAGGCAGAACACCAAAAGCCAGCTGGTCTCCTCCAACCTCTTGCCATTCCAGAATGGAAGTTTGACCACATTGAAATGGACTTCATGACTGGGTTTCCAAAGTCCAAGCGTGGCAATGATGCTATATTCGTTGTCATCAACAAGCTCACCCAAGTGGCTCACTTTCTGCCTATCAAAGAGTCGATCACTGCAGCTCAATTGGCGAAACTCTATACCTCTCGAATTGTCTCTCCGCACGGTATTCCTCAAGTGATATCTTTAGACCGTGGCAGCATCTTTACCTCGAAGTTTTGGGATTCTTTCCAGAAGGCCATGGGCACCAACATCCGCTTCAGCACTGCTTTCCATCCTCAAACAAGCGGTCAAGTTGAGCGTGTCAACCAGATTCTTGAAGATATGCTCAGGGCTTGTGTGATCTCCTTCGACATGAAGTGGGAGGATTGTCTTCCTTATGCTGAATTCTCCTACAACAATAGTTTTCAAGCAAGTTCGGGCAAGGCCCCATTTGAAATTCTGTATGGCAGGAAGTGCCGTACCCCTCTCAACTGGTCCGAAACCGGTGAACGTCAGCTTTTGGGTAATGACTTAATCACAGAAGCAGAAGAAATGTGCAAAGCCATTCGTGATAACCTCAAAGCAGCCCAATCCTGCCAGAAGAGCTACTATGATAGTAAGCACCGTGATTTGGCTTTTGAGATCGAAGATCATGTTTACCTCCGTGTCTCTCCTATGAAAGGTACTAGTCGCTTCGGTATCAAAGGGAAGCTTGCCCCTAGATACGTGGGACCTTTCAAGATTGTCATCAAGAGAGGCGACCTCGCCTATCAACTCGAGCTTCCTTCAAAATTTGCAAATGTTCATGACGTGTTCCATGTCTCTCAGCTTTGAAAGTGCTTCAAGACTCCTGACCGCACCGTCAACTTCGAGGACATTGAGCTCCAAGAAGATCTCTCTTATCGTGAGCACCCAGTCGCTATTCTTGAAGAGACTGAATGCAAGACTCGCAACAAGTTAATCAAATTTCTCAAAGTCAAGTGGTCACATCATTCCGACCGTGAAGCTACCTGGGAACGCGAGGATCACCTCCGTTCTGAGTACCCGGCGTTCTTTCAGTCCTAGATCTCGGGACGAGATCTTTTCGTAGTGGTGGAGTGTTGTAACACCCCGGATGTAACTTTCCCTATTTGTACTCCAACTCTTGCCATTTCCGGCGTTAAGTTATATTTATTTTCCTCGGGTTCGGGTCTTTGTCTCCGTCTGTGGTTATCGTTGTCATGCATCTCATATCATGTCATCATGTGCATTGCATTTGCATACATGTTCGTCTCATGCATTCGAGCTTTTTCCCCGTTGTCCGTTTTGCATTCCGGCGCTCCGTTCTCCTCCGGTGGCCATTTCTACCTTTCTTTCGTGTGTGGGGATTAAACATTTCCGGATTGGATCGAGACTTGCCAAGCGGCCTTGGTTTACTACCGGTAGACCGCCTGTCAAGTTTCGTATCATTTGGACTTCGTTTGATACTCCAACAGTTAATCGAGGGACCGAAAAGGCCTCGTGTGTGTTGCAGCCCAACACCCCTCCAATTTGGCTCAAAACCCACCAAACTCTGCTCCATGTCCTAGAGCGTTCAATCACGATCGCGTGGCTGAAAACCGCACCTCATTTGGACTCTCCTAGCTCCCTCTACCTATATATATGTGATCCCCTCCGAAACATTCGCGGTACAAGCCCTAGTCCTCTTCCACCTCGCGGCCGGACGTTTCTTCCACCGACGGACACGTCCGCCCTCCACCTCGCTCCGGCCAGTGGCGTCGCGCCACGTCACCCCGCCGCCGCCGCCAACCAACCGGGCGCTGCCACCTCATCCCAGGCGCCTCCTCTCTCTCCTCCCCACCGCGCCGGCCCGCGGGGCCGGAGGTAGGCCCGCGCGGGCCCAGTTCCATCGCCGCCGCCCCGCGCCAGGGGTCCCCGCAGCGCCCGACGCCACCCGGCCTCCGTCGCCCGCGCCGGCGCCGCTCGCCGCCGTCGACGTCCTGCTCCGCCGCGCCGGTAGCCGCCGCCTCGTCGGCGCGGCGGCCGCTGCCCGCCACCACCGGCCGGCCAGCTCCGCCGCCCTCTCCACCGACCTCCTCGCCGCCCCAGTCATCTTCTCCCCCTCCGGCGTCGTCCTCCTTCCTGGTGAACAGGAACTCCGGCGAGACTCCGGCGAGTGCATCGGGAACCGCGCTGGATCTGGATCTGAAAATATCTCGGTTGACTTTTTCCCTCCGAACCCTAATTTTTATGCAAACTTTGACCGGCCGTATCTCCGCATCCGTAGCTCCGATTTGGGCATATAGCATATCAAAATGTTCATCTTAGAGAGTACATCATTTCGTTCCATTGCATTATTTTCATTTGAGTTCATCTTGACGCCCGAAATGCTGTTAGAAGAGGGCTTCGTGAGTTAATTGTCAGATCTGCTAGTTCATCTTAGACTTTTGTCATTTTTGCCATGATTATTGTGTGCATGATATGCCTGTGAGTCCTTCATATGTTTTGTTAAGCATTTTGTTATCTTTCCAGAGGTGCAACCCATACAGTTTTAGGATGTGTGTGGTGACTTGTGCAAGCTTGCAAAGTGAGGCACCCGGTAAATCAGTTTTCAGGGACTTAGTAGTTTTCACTAAGTCTGGGATTATTTAGTTCATGATGCCATATGTTCAGCTTGTTTCCTAGTGATCTGTGCCTCTTTTGAGGATGATCAGTGAATGAGTTTTGTTAATCATGTTATGCTCTATCCATCCATGTCTTTGTTTGCAATTATGGAGCACCCTAGCTTCAGTCAATCGAGCTCTACTTTTGCTTCGTTGTGAATCTGGGCAGATCGTTAACTTATTTGCGATTTTGCCGATGTTACTGTAGTTGATCCGTGCATGCTATGCCATTGTTCTTGCCATGTCTAGCTTTCATTTTATGCCTTCAAAATGGATGTATGCTTGCCTTGCCATGACTTGCACCGTGGTGAGTGCATCGAGCTCGTTTACGTGCCTTCGTGAGTTATATTTCAGCATGTCTCAGTTTTCACTAAGTCTGAAAACTGATTGTGTTTTAGCTACGTTCGTGTGCCCGTTAGTATTTTTTTGTGAACCCTTTTGGCCCCAGGTCACTTTGGGTCTTTTGTTAAGCTTGTTGAGTAGCTCCATGCCATGTTCTTACTTGTCTTAATCAGGTCACGTATAATGTTGTTTTGCTGCTCCGAAGAGGGCTTCGTGATCTGAAATTCCAGACAAGTGTTAATTTCACTAAGTCTGGAATCTGTTTTGCATTTGCGTTTTTGCCATGCTTGTTTGAACCTCTTAATGGACGAATTGGCCATGGCTCAGTGCTAGACTTTTTTTAAGTATCTTGTGTGCGTCCCTGCCATGTATTTTGTTGTCATGTTTGGTGGCTGTAGCATGTTCATCTCATTGCATTTAGATGCCTACTTGCTGTAAATCACAGACCGGTGTCATTTTTGAATCGCTTGCCATTTCTAAACCGTAACTCCGATTCCGGCGTTCTTTACATCGTTTTCAAGCGATTTCATCTCATCTTTCCAGTGGCACCCTTGGAACTCCATGTTGAGGCCAGGTTCATGCATTTCCTGTCATATCTTGCATTTTGTATCCCGCATAGCATATCATCATTGCATCGTATCGCTTGATCCTTGCACGTGGTTGATTGTATCCTTGTTGCTTGTTTGTCTTGTTTGGGTAGAGCCGGGAGACGAGTTCGCTAACGAGGAGCCCATTGGGTTTGCTTTTGAGGATCCAGTCAACTCTGACAACCGTGCAGGCAAGATGATCATACCCTCGAAATCACTACTATCTTTGCTATGCTAGTTTGCTCGCTCTTTTGCTATGCTAATGCTACGATGCCTACCTTTCGCTTGTCAGCCTCCCAAATTGCCATGTCAAGCCTCTAACCCACCATGTCCTAGCAAACCGTTGATTGGCTATGTTACCGCTTTGCTCAGCCCCTCTTATAGCGTTGCTAGTTGCAGGTGAAGATTGGAGCCGTTCCATGTTGGGACATTTATTTACTTGTTGGGATATCATTATATTGCTATGCTATCTTAATGCATCTATATACTTGGTAAAGGGTGGAAGGCTCGGCCTCTTGCCTAGTGTTTTGTTCCACTCTTGCCGCCCTAGTTTCCGTCATATCGGTGTTATGTTCCCGGATTTTTGCGTTCCTTACGCGGTTGGGTTATAATGGGAACCCCTTGACCGTCCGCCTTGAATAAAACTCCTCCAGCAGTTCCCAACCTTGGTTTTACCATTTGCCACCTAGCCTTTCCCTTGGGTTTCGCGGACTCAAGGGTCATCTTATTTTACCCCCCCCCCCTCGGGCCAGTGCTCCTCTGAGTGTTGGTCCAACCTAGAGCACCGTGCGGGGCCGTCCCTCGGCAACTTGGGTTATGTTGGCTCCCGTACGCTTAGCTTATCAGGTTTGCCCTGAGAACGAGATATGTGCAGCTCCTATCGGGATTTGTCGGAACAGCGGGTGGTGTTGCTGGACTTGTTTTACCATTGCCGGAGTTGTCTTGTATTACCGAGATACCGAGTCTGATCGGAACGTCTTGGGAGGAGGTCTATTTCTTCGTTGACCGTGAGAGCTTGTCATGGGCTAAGTTGGGACTCCCCTGCAGGGATTGAACTTTCGAAAGCCTTGCCCGCGGTTATGGGCAGATGGGAATTTGTTAATGTTCAGTTGTAGATAACTTGAACCTTAATTAATTAAAATGAATCAACTGAGTGTGTTACCGTGATGGCCTCTTCTCTGCGGAGTCCGGGAAGTGGACACGGTGTTGGAGTAATGTTTTGCGCAGGTTGCTCTCTAGATTCTCGCTCGCGCTTTGCCCCCTCTTCTCGCTCTCTTTTGCTTATAAGTTAGCCACCATATATGCTAGTCGCTTGCTGCAGCTCCACATATATTTTGCCTTACCCTTCCTATAAGCTTAAATAGTCTTGATCGCGAGGGTGCGAGATTGCTGAGTCCCTGTGGCTCACAGATTACTATAACTCCAGATGCAGGTCCAGGTGATTCCGCTTCGGGTGACGGGTATGAGCTCAAGTGGGAGTTCGACGAAGACTCTCAACGATACTACGTGTCTTTTCCTGATGATCATTAGTGGTGCCCAATTGGGGGTGATTGGGACCGTTGTCGCATGTTGGTTTTTTTTTATTTTGGCGCCGTAGTCGGGCCATGAGTGTTTTGGATGATGTAATGTTATTTATGTACGTTGATGTGACGTGGCAAGTGTAAGCCAACTATGTTCTTCCCTTTATTATTCATATTACATGGGATGTTGTGAAGATTGCCTAACTTGCGACATATGCCTTCAATGCGATTATGTCTCTATGTCGTGCCTAGACACGTGGGAGCTATAGTCGCATCGAGGGTGTTACAGTCTCGACCACTGCATCATAACATAAATTAGGACGGGAACCAAACAGATTAATCATGAGTTATTGCCATATTACTTGGCCTAGATTTACTAGAAAGAAACAATGGGGTTGCCTTGCTATTTTCAGAGTTTGTCTTCTTATCTTCAGCAGCCTGCACAAAATTAACACACTAGCATTGCTATCATTGGCCAAGTCAGATAATAGGAAAGCAACATTGACACAACGAACGTTTGGGCAACTAGCCTACACCGAATTAACACAATATGGCACAACTATCATCAGCCAGGTAAGGTAATACGAAAGCAACATTGACACAATGAAAGAATGGGCAACTAGAGAAGCACTACAATTCAGTAATGTGCGTGATATGAGATAGTACATTCATGCAGCTCAGTATGCAAAGCTACCAGGCAGTTTTCCTTACAAAAATCAACATTTGCGCCTTTAACATTTTGCTACAACTAATTTTAGATCAGATAAAGGTTAGATTCACGCCGATTAACAAAATACATGCTGATGTAAAAATATAGTGATAAACAAAAGGTACTTACATCATCATTGGAGCATAGAGAATTCCCGCAAGATATTTTCCTCGAATACGATCCCAATGGAGGAAGTCTTGTATCGTTTAACCTTATTTTCTAAAAGAGAGATGGGTAAGAAACATGTAGAAAATATGTATCATAATGCTATAAAATTTCATGATGCGAGGATACGCACACGCTTCTTAGAATGGAGTTGACATTCTTTTGCTGGACTGGAGCAGACTAGTTCTTTGGCCACTAGAATCTGCTTATTATCAGTGGGAGTTGGGTTTCTCTGTGCTGGAGCAGTATCTATGAAAAATGGAGTTCGTTTATTATCTCCTGGCATTTGGATCTTTTGCAAAGACCTGGTTTGTAACCCTTCAGATTCTAACATAGCCGTCTTCCCCTTGCATGCCTTATATAGAAGAATGGTGATTCAGTTATAAAACATGCTACAGCAGAGATGGAATAGGTACTAAAGAATAGAAAGGCATGACATATTGGCATGTATTCCCTCCATCCGGAAATAAATGGATGGGTCTAGGCGTATTTCAGTTCTAGATACATCCAGTTTTATCCATTTCTGCGACATTTAATCCAGACGAGGGGAGTATGATGTAAGAGCTAGGGATACGACAGGACAACACAGTAAAAAAACACTGAAAAACCCACTGCAGAACCAAAGTATTCAAACCCACTGATATGAGATAGTACACTCATGCAGCTCAGGATGCAAAACTACGAGGCAGTTTTCCTTGCAAAAATCAACATTGTGGCCTTTAATCATACATTTTGCTACAACTAAATTTAGATCAGATAAAGGTTGGATTCACGCCGATTAACAAAATACATGCTAATGTAAAAATATAGTGATATACAACAGGTACTTACATCTACATTGGAGCACACAGAATTCATGCAAGACTTTCCTCATAAACGATACCATTGCAGAAATTCTTCTATCTGTTAAGCTTATTTTCTAAAAGAAAGATGGGTAAGAAACATGTAGAAAATATGATCAGCATGCTATAAAATTTCATGATGCAAGGATACACACACGCTTCTTAGAATTGAGTTGACGTATTTTTGCTGGATTGGAGCGGACTAGTTCTTTGGCCACTGGAATCTATTTATTATCAGTAGGAGTTGGGTTTCTCTGTGCTGGAGCGGTATCTATAAAAACTGGAGTTGGTTTATTATCTCCTGGCGTTTGGATCTTTTGCAAAGGCCTTGTTTGTAACCCTTCAGATTCTAACATAGTTGTCTTCCCCTTGCATGCCTTGTATAGAAGAATGGTGCTTTAATTATAAAACATGCGATAGCAGAGAGATGGAATAGGTACTGAAGAATAGAAAGGCATGACATATTGACATGTATTCCCTCCATCCGGAAAAAATGGATGGGTCTAGGCGTATTTCAGTTCTAGATACATCCTTTTTATCCATTTCGGCAACATGTAATCCAGACGGAGGGAGTATGGTGTAAGAGTTAGGGATACGACAGGACAACACAACAAAAAACACTAGTTGAAAGTAAAACTGTATGCTAGCGGAATACGTACAGAAATAACTAAGGCAACATACATGTGTATGATTGGGAAAATAAGATGGCATTGCAACAGAGCACTAGAACAACACTTCAATGTAAAAAACATGGTATGGTAGACAGATGAAGTACATACTGATGAATAACAATGCATAAGGTATTCAGAAGCATGATGTCCAAATTAAGCAGATGGCATTGCGATAGAGTAGAATGACAGTACTTGAATTTGGAAACATGTTATCATGAATGGAATAGGTACTAAAAAACAGGAAGGCATGACACATTTACATGCATGATCAGCATGCTAAGCACATGGCATTGCAACAGAGTAGATACAGTCCTGGACATTATATGCATGTTGTACCCATATCATAGGCCAAGTTAGCAAGGACCTTGTGGGGTGAAGATGATTCATCATCTTTCTGCAGGTCTTCTAAAGAACTGCCTTTACATGTTCCATCATATTGGGTATCATTGACATCAAGTTTATTGGCCTTTACACTGCCCTGTGAGGTTCTTGTGGATATATCAGTGTGTGCAATTATATCTGACATGCATGGAAGACAACTAGTAGTTAGATTTATGTAATGACTGCCTGTAGGAGACGACATAAATGGTAGGACTGGGGTTAACTAGCCTCAACAGGTCTCATAAACTAAAGGGAGAACACAGATGAAAGCTACAGAATATGTATCGTTTGTACTCAAGATTAACTAGATGGCACACAAAAGTATTAAAGAACAACATAGGTAATGCTAGAAGTGGTATAATACTATAATCAGCAGCCTGTGGGATAGCATTGGCTGATGGATGATAACTATGGAACAACGTTTCCTAAAGAACAAGTATCTTAGCTGAACTATGGAACAACGTTAAGTCTTGAACAAGACCCGTAAGAGATCAACATGAATATACAGTGAAATGTGACAATCTATTTTCCATGCTTAGATGAATAACAAAGCCATAAATGTTGCACACAAGTAATATGAGGGTACAACCTATCTGGCTGCCATCCATAGGAGTGAGCATCATGTGCTGACTTGTCGATGGCCCTGCAGTTGTTGTGGTTGTCCATGTCGGGCATGCGCATTCAATGCAGGGAACTGTTGAGTGGGGACTATAGCTCCCTTCCGATGTATGCTTCCCTTGTTGGAGCAGCTGCGGTGAGTCGGAAGACGGTGTGTCTGAAGATGTAGATAACGCATAATGTTAAGAACGACATATCTCTTTGATCTTAAGAAATACACTAAGAGATCAACAGCAAGGTACGAGAATGGTCACACGTCTGTTGACTGAAGACTAAATTGGGGTCACACAATTTTATTTTATTTTGGTACTGTCCGATCTACGCTGGATGGCTGGCCGTCTTGTGCCTCCCGGCTGACACTGTTCAGAATCTTCCCCGAAGAGCCAGCGACCAACGGCAGAGCAGCCTGCCTCCGTCGTCCGTGGCCCCGGCCAAAACCCCGCTCCCCGCCCCACCACACTGCCGTGGTTGTGCCGCCCCCGGGCCAATCCACAAAGACTCCCCGTCATCCAGATCTGGCGGTGGCAGTACCTTCAACCCGCGCAACTCTAAAAGATAGCCATCTAAGCGCTGCTTCCCCAGCGAACTTGCGGCACCGCACCCTTACGTTAGACACCAGCCAACCGGCAGCCTAGGAGCTCCGCCGCCTCAAGGTGTGCTGCTTCCCATTGCAAATCGATTGGCCCAGAATAAAAATTCAGACAACTGACGCCTAAATAAAGTGATTTGAGATGGGGGGCGACCTATCTGGTGGCATGGTGAAGTAGGCAGGTCCAGCTGCCGAGTCGGTGAGGCCGGCGCAGTTGCAGTGGCGACCGGCGGCAGGGAAAGAGTGATGTCGCGACGGTCGACGGCTACACCGAAGCAGCGCCAGGACTCTGGACGGATCCGAAGTTGGAGCCGCTCCGGCGCCGTGAACAACGGCGGGGGTGAATCGAGGCAGCACCAGCAGCACGGAGTAAGAGGCACACGGCCCAGTGCACGACGGCAAATGGACAGCGTCTCCGGCATTAGGGAGGAGGGCGGCTATGAAATTGGTGCGGTGGGGGGCGCCATGGAGGTGGGGCTGAGGTTTCGCGGCTCGGGAGAAGGGAGCTTCCCGGGGAGAAGGTGATTTGGCGCCCACGAGGTATGAATGGGTGTGGGCGGGCGGGAATTGGGAGGGGAGTGGAACCATGTCTTACGGACGCATTTGTCTGAAATGTGAGGGGGAGTTACAGTTCTACCCTTGCCTATAGGCTTCTCGGCTTGGGTCTGTGTACTGAGGATCGGGGATAGTAGAGTAACTTTGCTTCTCCACAAATAGTGGGCGGGAGCGATTTCGGGCGAGGAGGGTGTGTTTTGAACTATAGTGGGCGCGAGCGATTTTGGGCGAGGAGAGCGTGTTTTGAAATAGTGGGCGCGAGCTATTTCGGGCGAGTAGAGCGTGTTTTGCCGACCATGGTTTATGAATTATTCGGCACATGTCATTTCGGCCGAGGAGAAGGCGCGCTTGGATGAAGGTACGAACCTACCCTCGATGTACAACGGGCCAATTGATGTGTGTCCCACATAGGACGGTAATTTCGCTTCTCCCATTTATTTGCTCGGGCAAATTCCACCGAGCAGAGAGGATGTTTAACGGTTCGTTCAAATTTTGGGAGAACGAGCATCCACGTCTACCTTACCAAGTCGATTCAAATCAAATTTTGAAATATTAGCTTGCCACTTCTTTTTTAGATGGAGAGATGATGCTCGGGAGTAATGTGTTTTTACATGCTCGTTGCTAGCGATTTACTATATGACAAATAGTTGACCCACTCAAAAACGCGAATCAAACCCAAAATGAAATAGCTCGTTCAGTAGGTCAAAATAGTGAAGTAAATCCAAAATTGAACACCTCAATCGAGTAGCATGTTGTACAGTATTATACTACTCCATGAACATGTTGAAAGTAAAATTAATGAACTTGTTTGATATACGCATATATCTGTTCATGTGTGGATTGCAGACAACATGTTCTCCAATTTAAATATTTGAATGCAAATTTATATCGAAACATGGTTTATATCAGTCTTTGATGCATAAAATGCGACCTCTCCCTCTCCCGGACTCCTGTTCTCTCTCTCTCTCTCTCTCTCTCTCTCTCTCTCTCTCTCTCTCTCTCTCGCCGACAATCTTCAATTCTATCGCACGCATCCGACACAAAAACCTTGTTGGTCCCTCTCCCTTTCTCTCCATCTCTCTCTCTCTCTCTCTCTCTTTGTGTGTGTGTGTGGGGGGGTCTTTCTAGTTCGCATGCATATATACACCATCCATAGGTTTCTCTCGCACACTATGTATGATACTCTAGCTAGTCCAAGCTAGATATCTTGGGTGCACTCATCGTACGCACACAGATTCCTTGGCTCTTTGCCTGTAACTCTCTCAGGCACCACTATGTCGTCTCGGAGCACTTCCCCCCCTCTCTCAAACTCTCCATCCACCTGGGTCACACATACAGATGCATATCTCACTCGCACTCAATAGGCCCATCTAAAACTCTATATCTCACCCTCGTTCTCTCTCCATCTCACACGCGCACACACACAATCTCATGCCCAGCTAGCCAAGCATGATGGTCTCTCACTCAATTGTAGGCACACGCAGTCCCCCCATATGTATATGACTAGCTAATCTTAGTCTCCATCACAAACATGTGCATGGTCTATCTCGATTTCTCTCGGGGCATGTTTCTATCGCGCACGCACTCCCTCGATCTCCCACCCATATAGTCCCCTCACGATCTTGACGGGATCTCTCTATCACAAACACACCCTCTTTCCCTCCCCATGCGTCCATGCCATCCATGTGTCCCTCTCGACCTTTGTTCCTTGTTGGCCACACCTCTATTGGACATGTGCTACAGGGGTGTCTCTCTCCGTTGCAAACAATCACACACTGGCTATCTTTGTGTATCTCCTCGCCTCACTTTTCCATCTCGGAGATGCATGCGTGATATGTTCGCATAAGAAACGAGAAAACACTCTCTCTTTCAAATTTATCATTTGTTGTCACTTTCTCTTTCACACGCATACTCTTTTTGCACACTTACTCATTCTCCTTCACACGCACTTGATCTGTCTCGACTGAGGCACTCTCCTCGGTCCATAGCATATAGATTTATTGAAAAGTCAAACATCACAAAGTTTGACCATGTACGTGGAGAAAAAGAATTACATCTAGTACGGCAAACATATACCATTAGATTCACCATGAGATGTAGTTTTGTATGATGTATCTTTGGTATTGTAGATATAAATAACATTTGCGTAAACCTGATCAAAGTTTCCAAAGTTTGACTTCTAAAAAATTTACATGCACTGCATTATCGAGCGGATGGAATATCTCTTTCCCCCTCTCAGCTATCTGACGCACCACTCAGCCTTATTGGGGCTCCTCAATCTCTCTCAAACTTTATTGGTCTGTTTGGTTCGTGACCTGACCCTCATGCCTTGATGGCCGGTACTGCCTGGTGTGGACGTGAGATGTAAAATATTTCTTCCTGGCCAGGCTTGTGTGGTGCTGAAGCGTTTGGTTCATGCCTGGGCCAGGCAAAGCATCAACGTCCCATCAAGCGATCCATGCATCAATTATTTAATCCTAATATCCATCCATGTTGCTGTTAGCCTCGTGGCCACATGACCAGGCATGGCCAGGCGTTCGAAATCGGTTGCCTGCGCTAGGCTACTTGCAGTGTCTGGAGTTCAGCCAGGCTAATTAAAGTGCAAGGGAACCCAGGCCAGGCGGGCTTTCTTTTTCACAGGGTAGCAACCAAACAAGTGTGCATGAAATCCAGCCACAACCCCAGGCCAGGCAAAAGATGCTCAGGACGCATGCCAAACTGGCCTTATATCTCCCTAGTTCACACATACACATGTCTCGCTCGCGCTATACATATAGACCCATCCAACACTCTCCGCCCTTGTTCTCTCTCCATGTGACACGCACCCCCCTAAGTACCATAATCCCTCAATCCATCATAGGCGCAAGCACTCCCCCCCCTCGATCATAAGTATGATTATATCTTACTAGCCATCAGGAACACACGTATTGTCTCCTTCCATCCATACGTCTATCTCGATATCTCTCGGGGCATCTTCTATCGCGCACACACCTTGTCACTCGATCTCCCACGCATGTAGTCCCATCATGATATCCAGGGGATCTCTCTATGACAAACATACACTCTGTCCTCCCCATGTCTGGATTTTCTCCGTACGTCTCTCTCGACCTCTCTCCCTTGTTTGTTAGACCCCTCTTGGCCACGTGCTAGGGGTCTTGCTCTCTCGGTTCCAAACAACCACACACTATCTCCTCACCTTGCCTCCGCTGTCGAAGATGCATGTGTGATATGTTTGCATAAGACACGCACGCTTTTTCTCTACTTTTATCGTGTGTTGTCCATGTCTCTTTCACACAAGCACACACACTTTTCTCTCTCTCTCTCTCTCTCTCTCTCTCTCTCTCTCTTGTTAGGGACTCTGTCACGTCCATAAGCATATGGATGTTTTGAAAAGTCAAACCTCAGAAACATTTGACCAGGTATATGTGGAGAAAAACATTTACATCTGGAACGATCATTAGATTCATCACAACATGTACTTACTTCATACTATCATTTATCTTTGGTATTGTAGATATAAGTAATTTCTTTATAAACTTGGTCAAAGTTTCAAAAGTTTGACTTAAAAAATGTTGGAACTACATTATCGAACGGAGGGAGTAGCTCTTTCTCTCTCTGCTATCTCTCACGGGCCTCCCCTCTCACTCGAACTCTCTATACCGACGGATTATACGCTCACTGTGTCAGCGTATAGCTCCGTATATTGTTTAGTTGACCGGTCAACCAATCCACATGCTGCTTTGTCATCTCGTGTTCTGTATCTTCGTGTGCTGGCCCATGTGGCAGTGGGTGAAAATAAGTAAACTAGAGGCCCATCTGACACGCGGTGAAGTAAACAAAGTTGAAACCACTCGGGGTAGCACCCCGCCCGCTAGTAAATTGAGGGCGCATTTAGGACAAACTTCTTGCGCGAGAAGGACGCACTCGCGCACAATTCACCACTGCGCGGAGGCATGCACAGAAGGACGCACTCGCGCACATCCAGCACAAAACACACACCAGCACACGTGTACGCCGGCGTCGCTGCCGGTTGAGATGGATGGCGAGGCAGCCAACAAGCGGAGGCGGCTCGAGCCAAAACCGCATCCGGCGAGCCTGGACTTCATCAGCAGCCTCCCCGACGACACGCTGCTCGTCATCATCGGCCTCCTCCCCACCAAATCTGTCGTGCGGACCGCCCTGCTCTCCCGGCGGTGGCACCCCCTCTGGCGTTGCGTCCCCCTCAACCTCACCGTCGACAGCTGCCTCTGCGACGGGGATTGCAAACATGTAGCCACAGTCTCCAATATCCTTTCATTGCACCTTGGGCCAGCCAAACACCTTGACATCCGCATGTTCAGTACCAACTGCAAAGTCCAACCCAAGTTCAACGAGTGGTTCTTATCCCCTGCCCTAGATCAGCTTGAGGAGCTCAGCTTCGAAGCTGGACGATGTCGCACTCTGCTGCCATCCACGCTCCGCCTCACGCCAACGCTGCGCCGTGCCAGCTTCAGCTCCTGCTATCTTCCCCAGATTAATGTCGCGCCCGCTCTTCTTCTCCCTCAACTCAAGCAGCTCGACCTCTTCGACGTTGTCATATCGAAGAAGGCTATGGAGCACCTGCTCTGCAGCTGTACTGCGCTCGAGTACCTTCGTCTTGAGCAGATCCACGGGTTCATTAGCCTCCACATCGCCTCGACGAATCTCCGATGGATTTATGTGTCTTGCTGGCCCCGCAACAAGACATCAATTGGGAAGAGATCACTCCAGCTGTTCCACGTTATGGTCATTGAGAATGCGCCTTTCCTTGAGAGATTGCTTGTATTGGATCTAGAAGGTCCAACAAAAATCAGGGTCATTGACACGCCGAAATTGACAGCGTTGGTGTACTCGTCTGCCAAATTCTCCGAACTCTTTATTGGATCCGTAATCGTTCAGGTACATCACTCATCTTCTTCTCCGTCTTCTTGAAATTCACATTTTTAAATTTCTTCTTGATGTATTTACGACCGTCTTGCAGAAAATGATTCCCACAAGCTTGACCCACTCCATGCGCACAGTGAAGATCTTAACACTAAAATCTATCGGCCCCAATCTGGATCAAGTTGTTGGATTCCTTACATGCTTTCCGTGCATGGAGAAGCTACTCATCGAGGTGAAACTTCTTTCCTATAAGTAAACGGTAATCACAATGTAGCTCAATTTTTTTGTAATTTTCCCAAATTACGATGACAAGTGTAGTGTTCAAAACTGCATCTACGCACTGCACCGAAAGAGACGTTTTTATTATTTTTTCTCATATGATCACCCGCATCGTTTTTATGCTGTACTACTATAGTAGCGTAGGTTAGTCATAGTGGAAAGTAACTTATGGTTACCCTAAGAGAAAGTTCTAGCTCCGTCCTAGTTTACTCTTCCAATTTTGTAGTATCAAAATTTGACCATATATTTAACTGACAAAATGTTAATGCATGTCACTAAGAACTATATCGTTGGATTCGTATTTGAACATAATTTCAAATGGCGTAATTTTTAGTGGCATGCATTGGCATTTTCTTAGGTAAATCTATGGTCAAAATTTTATACTAAATACGAGGTAGTATTACAAAAGTGGGCTATGTAGGCCAAAAAATGTGCCAAATTCACTTGTGATGCATTTCGCATCGATGCCCCTCCATTGCTCACCTGGTGTCCCAATCTGGATCACCTACTTTTCTCCGGTGCCAAATTAACTCATGCAATGAAAAAACACTGCGTGGGAGAGAGAGAGGACTGAGGCAATAAAAAAACACTTGTTTGGGAGAGGGAGAGGCTGGTGTAGTTGGTTTGATTGATTTGTTTATACATGTGGGTCTATGTGCACAGTGGTGCCAACTCTCTCACATCGCGAGAGCGGTGCCAAAATCTTTTGATTTGACACCGATGCGTATTATGTGGCATACTTTTGCGAAATATGGCATCGTCCACATAGTGGAAGGCAACAAATGCCCAAGCTCTTCACGTGCTCCTAGTTAAATGAGAGGAAACACACACACACACACACACACACAGTGTGTGAAAAAATATCACTAGCGAGCCAACCCTATCGTATGAGCGAATGATATTGGTACCTCTTGATGACACGACAATCTTATGCAGCCAGCTGCTCTAATATGTTCTCTTCTTTTGCAGATAAAAAAAGAACCGAAAGTGAAAAATGTGCTGCACTATAACAATCTCATCGAATGCCTTGATCTCCATCTTACAGAAATTGATTTGATCGACTACCGAGGCAGCACATCTGATATTAAATTGGCCAGGTTCTTTGTTCTGGAGGCAAGTGTGCTCAAGGTAATGAGGTTTGGCGTTCTCTGGCGCAACAATGAATGGCGTGCTGATCACCGCAAGCGTTTAAGCCTAAATGACAAAGTATCCGCAGAAGCTGAATTTGTTTTTGAAACATCAAGTGGCTAGAGACTCGAAAACTTATTTTCCCATTAGTGACTTGTCAGGTCGGTGGATTTTAGTTTGTACGATAATGCTGCATCCACCTAAAGTAACGAAAGTTCTTACGTAAACTTCCTAGTAATTCCCTCTTCGTAGGTGCAGCATTACTCCTAACATTTGTAATATCAGTTTGAAACTTGTAATATTGTCGTGTCCTATTCCTGCGTTTTCAAAATCCTGCAAATCCAACAGGTCCTGAGTTGGTGATGATGTTGTGCCTCCCATCTTTCACCAATAGCCGTCGGATCTAGATCTGACGCATACAAACCAAGCTTCTCCATTTTTGCAAAAAGATGCCCGCACTTGTTCCCTATTTACAAACAACTCCTTCTCTCTCACAATCAGCCTCATCTCCTCCCCACCACATCTAGGAGTAGAAGGCCGTGGAAAAATCTGGCGCAATGGCCGCTGCCGGAGCCGTCCACCCCCAATCTTGGTGTTCCGTGCAATGCACGGGCATCTACGCACGGGAAATTATGTCGAACAGGGCTAGTTGTAAGAAGGCTAGCTCTACAGCCATGATGATAGTGACTGCAGACGGTGAGGCTGACTATGGTATGCCGAACACGACGCCTATACTCAGGTGTCATCTCCGGTGCAGGGTCTTGTCACTTCACTATGAGGAGCAGCACGTAATAATTTGACCAACGGGTAGTACAGTGCTAGTACTCCTACTACTACATTAGTAGTACTACTACTAGTACTAGTAGCACCACCGTCTGGATTTAGGAGTACTTCCACGTCCATTTGGATTTTAGTATTGACTAGCAATATCTAGTAATGCATGTCACCAGAAATGTACTACTCCCTCTGTAAATAAATACATGGTGTTTTGTTCCTATCGGCGAGAGAACTTAATGTTTTTTTGCTAACTAGAGTACTGTAATAGGATTACATGCAATGATCTAAACACTGCATGTCATGTTTGGTACTAGTCTCAAGTCATTGAAAGCATGCATGGCCCACATCTCTCATTGGTTGATATGTCACGAAATAAGAAACAAGGAGGGAGTTAATGCACCGTGCCTAAGTATTTTGGGATTATTTGGTTTTCGTAAGGTGACTTACACAACATTTTTGTTTACATGCATTAACATTTTATTAGTTAAATCAAAGCTCAAAACTTCGCGCAAAATGCAAAGGGGACCAATAAACCAGTAAACATCAAGCTTCTCTCATTTGGCCCCAACTAGGGGTCCGGTGAGATGACTATACTACACCGGCACGGAGGGGGACGCAGCTTCATTGACTTACGGCAACTGCCTTTGGGTGAATGACACGTGGCCCCAGGGGGTGGCTAGCCCACCTATCAGACAACCAAAGGCAGGTGCAGTAGAAGGCCGAGGAGTAGTGCGAAATCCTATGCACCTACGCATGCTAACCAAGGGCTGAGTGATAACTCAAATCGCAAGATCAGTTGACTAGAAGCTACGCTAGACCCATGGAGGCGATGAGCGCAAGCAGCAACCGGCTGTGCCAGATGGTCCACGACACCGGCCTGCGGCCCGGCAGGTAGTATTTCTTGAGGCCGCCAGGGCGAGGGGCCGCTTGGACGACAGCTTCGCATCCTTGTTCGATGAGGTCCTCGTCGGTTTCCTCAACCAGTACACCGTCGTCAAGAAGCTTGCAGACGACTTTGACGTAAGCCTCCAGCCGACGCGCCCAGGCTCTGCGATGCCCGCCACCCTCAATGGCCACTATGGTAACAACCTCTTCGACGCACTGGTGGCCCTGCGACTGCCCGCCGTCGTGCCGGAGATTGTCCACCTCGAGGTCGCGCTCGCCGCGCAGCGCCTGGCATAGCAAGACACCATCGACATAATCACCCACGTCTACGCGCAAATCGTCCACAAGGACTAGTACATGGAAGAGGAGGACGATAGGACGCTGGCCTTCTTGGAGCGCAGGGCAACCTTGGACGGCACTGTTCAGAAGCATGTTGAGCTCGCCGCCAACGCCGCTGCTCCTCACACGTCGGTTGGTGACCCGGCGCACTAGGGCGTGAGGATGTCGTTGAACGTTGATGGATCCGTATGTATTTTTATCCTTCTGTCAAATCCATGTAGTAGTATATGATACTACAGTAATTATCTTACCTTTCGCATCAACTTCACAATTTTCGTACGTACTCCATGCATGAACGGCGCTAGAAGCAAACTTCTCATTACTCTAGGCAAATCGTTATTTTCTATCTATCGGTCGCGCCATGGAGCAGAACCAAATTTTACAAGTTACGAGTTCAAAAGGAAAAGCCTGCCATGTTCGCGTCGCACCCCCACACGGTTGGTCCGGCACGCCGCTCAAGCGGGAATGCGTGCAGTGTTTCATTTTCACTTATAAGTGGGACCGCAGTTGAGCAAACCGACTATCGGCAAACCCCCACCCCGCCCACCGCATGATGGCTGAGAAAAGAGGATAGGAGGGAGAAGAGATGGCTGTAGCATGGACTCCAAGAAAATTGGTGTTGGATGGGACTCGTGTGGGTGGCGTGTGCCGTACTGCTAGACGTGAATGCTAGTTATGGCCCATGCAACCCCACTATATCGAGCCTATATCAAGGTACGTAGAACAAATTTCCTGCAGTCCGTGCTCAGCCCTCCTCTATATCTCTTCTCAGCCAGCCCGCGGATGCGCGGATCCCATCGTCTATTTGCTCACATGCGGCCCCACATGTCAGTGAAAATGCAAGAGGACCCACTGAACCTGCACATCTTTCACCTCGACGTGCTGGTGATGAAAAACAAATCCAATAAAGATCTTCGGTGGCCGCTTTTGGAGTAAGATTCTATTTACAGTTTAACCCAAGATGCACATCTCGTGGCTTCAACTACCACTCTATTTTCTTTCATGACACGACCTGGATGCTGGATGTCCCACGTGTCGGCAAAAGGAGGAAGAACCCGACCAAATCTTCGGTTCTGCTCTCGGATTAGACTAGTTGTGCTAACTTAAAAAATTTATTATGTACTCCCTCCGTTCCAAAATACTTGACTTCCATTTGTCCAAAAATGGATGTACCTATATAATAAGACATGTCTAGATACATATATATTTTGACAAATAGAAGGCATGTAGTATTGTGCAACGGAGGGAGTAGAATGGATGCAAGTTTTTGTATTGGGAAGAAGAGTACATCCATATATTGATTGAGCGCAATTTAGTAGATGTTCTATCACTTTTAGCTAGTATAGAATAGAGGCTAGACATGTGACTAGATGCGGGGAAGCAATGTCTACTTCTTTACACTCGAAGAAGAAAGAAGCACGCAAGATCGAGCCTCCGCAGATCAACAATGAATGCATCGAGAAGGCACTAATCCAACTTACTACAGGAGTAGTCAAAATTATCGTTGGAGTTCATGCAAAACGAAGGTCCATTTGGGGTCGTGCATTGGAGTTGGCCTTAAAAGTGACCGCAGTTAAGGAAACCGACTATCGGCAAACCCCCACCTCGCCCGCCGCGCGATGGCTGAAGTTAGAGAAACGACAAGGTTGAAGAGATTGCTCTCGCACGGACTCCAAGAAATAATATGGTGTTAGATGGATATCGTGGTGGTGGCATGTGCCGTACTCCTGGACGTGAATGCTTGTTCTGGCCCATGCCACCCTACTACTCCTACTACTTACTCCTACTATATACTATACTAGTATCGAGGATTCAAGGTGCTGGTTACGTACAACGAACACATTAACATATGGCTACAGTAAAAACACCCGCCCGACGCGCGAAGCATGTGAAGCTAGTACAAATAGTGTACTACTATTGTTGATTGGCCTCATCCGATAACCTGTTGCAATGCACATACAATTATGTATTCGGAAAATATTTTTTTGCCTCGTCGCACCACTCACTCAGAGAAGTGACTCGAAAGCCATTCATAAATTTAGTAAGTTTATCATAGGCATATCATTTTATTACATAGAACAACAGATCATCAACCCACATCGACAACGAGGATACATTATAAATACTAAAGTTTTCACCACACAACAAATAACAAGCAATGAAATGAACTTCAACTCAACCATTCCTCGGCATTGGAAACGCTTGCTTTGAAGCACAAGTGATTCTCTGGGACGGGCCATGCATTGTCGATCTGGAGACCAACGCAGGACTGATCATCCAGGCTGAAGCGGCCTACTATATCAGTACCAGGGTAGGGAACCACGCAAATGTCCGAGGTATAGACACAGTTGCTTCTCATAAATGTGCCAACAGCAGTTGGATCACCTTTCACCATCATCGGATAGTTTCATCCAAGGAAGAGCGAGTTTTTTCCAAGACTATCAATTCTGTGCCAGGGAGGTGGACGGTTGCGAGTTTGCCATGGTTCACGAAGAGGCGCCCCGGCCTACACGTCTGTTCGGAAATACTCCTACTACTCGCCGTTGTCTCATTGATATGTTGGAACGAGACCACATGTCAACGAAACATGGTGTGTAATTTCTCATGCAAAATGCGATATGGCCACGTTGGCCCGAGGTGCCGCATTAGTTATCGACCTTTATTTTTTTAATGGCGTGCCGATCAATTTTGAAGCACGACTAACTAGTACTGTACGCAGAGAAAATATAAACTACTCTACCACTACCCCACCTCCAGTACTAGTAGTATAAAAAAGATATATATAGGCTGGAGCTTCAGCGCTTTCTTGATAAGGGCTGCCCACTTGCTTCTCACACTACCACCCTCTCTTTAGATCTAAAAAAGACGGCCCCTCTCTCCCTCCTCACCAGTGGTCATAGATCCGCCGGGGAAGAAAAGGACGTGCAGCGTTGACGCACTCGTCGTCGGCGAGCGAGGTCACACACTGACGACAAGGCCATCCTCTCAGACCTAGCGCCCGCGCGGGATGGCCTCCGTCCCCAAACTCGCTGTCGTTGTGTTTGCGGAGGACGACAACCATGAGCGAAGCCACTTCCCACCGACCCTCAGGTATGCTACCTCTTTTCGAGCCATAACCATGTTCTATTGCCCCATCTGCTACGTCGTTGCATGTGGATCTTTTTCCACTCCACCATCTTCCCAATTTGCTATCCTCTACTCTGCTGGCCACGCAGACGAAAACCATAATTTGCACTATTAAAGGAAACCCTACTTCATGCAGACTAATCCATGTCTGGGTTGAATAAGGAAAGGAAGGGAGACTGTACTATCCAAGAGAGTAGGCATCTAACCCGCATCTAGGTTAAAAAGGGGAAAATCAGTAGCTAAGGAACGAGTCTCGTGCCTCTTGGTTGAAGAAGGGTAGAAAGGCATGACAACGCAATAGAGAATGACCAGGTTGATCGGTTTGTTGTCCTCGCATAGGAAAAAGGTGTCTAAAGAGAACAAAAATGGGACCGTAATCCACATATGTTGCCTGGATATTTGTTGCTCTGGGCAACCATACCTCCCTCACCACTCTGCGTCCGTGGAGGTACATCGTACTGGTGCCTCCCATGATCTTAATGTCACTTTCTTTTGATGTTAGTATAACTAATGCCGCTCTCAGTCTAATGCCACCCATAAATTTAAGCAATGTCATTTAATGTCACTGGATTATTTCAGGGTTAGCTATTGATTGTGGATGTATTAAAGATTTTTCAGCTATAAGGCATTCTAATGCTGTTGCACAGCCAGTATACCAACGATGAAACTTGTTACTCCCGTCAGATTTTTGCACTGTTAATGCTTATAGATTACATACCTCACTTTCATGAGATAAGTTAATTTTTTTGTACAGTGTCACGAAAATGCCAAGGAGCTGATGTCATTTTATTTTGGTTAAACTGCACAGACAACTATGAAGACAAGAGGAAATGTCAAGAGTGGGCACCTCCTCCTCCGGCTGTTCTCTTGAGGAGGTCTGTATGTTTGTCTCTAATGCCTGTCGACTACATACCTGACATCATGATGTAATGTTAAGTCATTTCCTTTTGTACAGTGTCACTGAATTGTCAAGGCGGTGATGGCATTTTATTTTAGTAGAACTGCACAAAATTTGCTTAAAAGAAGAGGAAAGGTCAGGAATGGCTCACTTTTCCAGAAAAAACTATGTATGCCTTCCTCACATCAGCCGCTGTTGCTTTTTGTGTTCCTTCAAACAGGTGGTTAGAAACAGTCTTGCTACCTTTTCCCATTAAGAAATTGGAATGCTTACATTTGTGAGTCTATGCTTCAACTAGTGCCACTTTTAGAGTAATCACACTTTCAATATCTATGCAAACAGGGATGCTCAATTTTAGTGGAACTGCACAAAAAGTCCAACTGGTTCAACATTAGGAGCATGTTTTTTTCCCAACCTTTATATCCAATTGGTGGCACTATGAGCTGTTCATTACGAAGGTACATGGTTTGCTACTATCTTGCTACTCTTTTTGTACTGTCATTAGATAGTAATACTAGTGGTTTGCATATGAATTTATTGGCAGGGTGGACCTACATTGGAGGTGCAAGACAGGATTCAATGATTGGATGCTCAATTTCGGTTGTATCGATTTCACCTCTTCCATCAGTGCAAACATGGATATACTTGGTCTGATGTAGAATAGGCACTATATTTCTGCTCTGAACCAGCAAATCAATTCAGTATGAAATTGTCCAGGGCAAAACATAACTGTATCAGATTGTCCAGTGTAGAACATGACAGATGCTAAGCGGAAGAGACATGTTTAAACCGAAAATACAAGGTGTGGTATATGTTTACTAGCTGCTTGATATTTGTGCATAAAGAGATGTCTGTCTGTTGCTATTTGGCAAACCAACAAAGTGCCCGCAATTTTGGTTGAACTGCACAAGAGAATAGTATAGTCACTGCATGCAGTGCCAAATAGACACAGAAAGATTGGATAGTCACTTCATGGACTGCAGAAAAGTAGTACTCTACTATTTATTGGCCAACACTAGGTGCTTCATTGCTTTGGTCTGATTATACAATGGGCATCATTTTGCCTAAGTTAAAGTTTGTATTCCTAAAATATTCTCGATGTGTGATTGAGAGAAGACCAAATCATATTGCAGTGGATGTTCCTCCATCATGTTTGGTTCATTCTCATGGTTCCATCTGTTGGTGAAACCACTTACGTTTGCAAGAGGAATTGTAGACTTCACAAACAAATTTGTATTTCAGTCTGCACTGAATGTTGGCCAAGAGAAGCATCCATGTTAGTAGGAAGAACATATGTTTTTCCTAGATCTTTGCTTTTGGAGCTACAAATTTGTATATGATATGTGAGTCATTGAGATGCATTAACATGTTGATCTTATGTATGGGAATCGTACAAGTTAGTTTTAGTTGCCATGCAAGATCCGAAGTGGATGATCTTTGCTTTTGGAGCTACATATTTGTATATGATCTGTGAATCATTGAGATGCATTAATAGTTACTTATTTCTGTTCGCTCAGTGTTTACAAGTTATTGATCGATCACCAGCTAGCCTACAAATGCGCTCCTGGAAGTTTTATTTGCGACGCAAGATGCGAAGTGGCAGTTTCTTGAATAAAAATGCCTACCTATGAAGAAACTGACAAGCTACACTATCGATCTTACACGGATAAAAATGCCTACCTCTAAAGAAACTGACAAGCTACACTATCGATCCTACACGGATAAATTGCGGATCACGCACGTACTACCTCCTTTCTGGTTTGCAGGGCTCAATTCAAGAACGACCTACTCGATCCTACACGAATAAATAGCGGATCACGCACCTACTAGTACCTCCTTTCCGGTTTGCAGGGCTTAATTCAAACCTCTCACCAACCAAGGTACTCCCTCCATCCGGGTTTATTAGTCCCGTGAGCAAAGCAGCAAGACCAAGGCATGGCAATAACTAACGGCATGCAGAAGTTTAAGCCTAATAAATTCCAGCGATTTAAGTGGCTACATGCGTGCCCTCGGCATGCAGAAGTTTAAGCCTAATTAATTACAGTGATTTAAGTGGTTGCATGCTGCTTCGCGTACTGCCTGCGAGCGATTCTGAGTGCCTGTATGCAGTCGGCCATAATTAAGGCAGCTAACTGATGCCAAAAAAGATATGCTTTAAATCCATGGAATCATTATTGACAAGGAGGGAGATGATTCGAGTGCACTCGTTTGACCGCCATGCCGGCGTGCGACCCAGATGGGATGGGACGGCACAGTCATAATTTCAGTTTCTCTAGTTTTCCACGAAAAGCTGGCGCGCTAAGCCATTATGCATTGAATTCCGATGACCGTCGCGCTACCTTCCGCCTATAAGTACTGTTTCCCGGCCTTCTCAGGTGCCACCGTGACCCAACTCGCCATATCCTCATAAGCCCCCACCGGCCCGACGTCGCTCGCCACGTCCGCCATGCCCCCGCCCGTCCGCGGTAGGTGACGCCGGAGGCGATCACCGCCGGAACTAGTGTTCGGGTTTTCACCGGAAGGCAGACGGAGGGAGAAGGCATTCTATCTGTCTTTAGATGGCAATGCGGGGATCGAGGAGTTGTTGGAGCGCGACCGCATGGCGGAGGAGCAGCGTCTCGCCAATTTGCGCCGCCAGCGGGGCATGGAGCAGCAGCGCACCGACGCTCTAAGTCGCGAGCAGAGCACCCGCAACTGGGCCGACTACGTGGAGGCCGGCGCCCGGCAAATAGCCTTGGAGGCTGTCGGGCATGCACGCGTTTGCGACGCCGATTTTTACTACCAGCTCGTCAAGTGGGTTTCCCGCTTGGAAGCCGAAGCTTCGGTGGACCACGCCGGCATGGAAAGGGCCAACGCGCGTGAGCAACGCGCCCTATCGCACCTCTGGCAAGTCCGAGGCGAGGCGGAGGACGCCGGTGCCGGCGTTTAGCATGGAGAGCAGATGGCGGCCAACATCGTCTAGTTAGATAAGAGTAAGTTAGTACTTGTATGCTACTAGAGTGTTAGTGGGAGTAGATAGTTCAGTTGGCTATGATGGTTGTCAACGTGGAAGTTCAGTACTCTATATGTGGATCATACCTGTTACTTTGCTCTGAATGTTGAACTTTCTGTTTGAACGTATGGAATGGGCTGTTATTTTTTTAAATGGGTTGTATTTGTCCTCCACGGTTTAGAGGCTGACTTGTGGGCCTAGCAAGTTGACGCGTACACAATCAGGAGATGATTGTACGTGGAGAGGATGACAGCAGGGACCCGCCAAGGTCATGGCAGTACGCAAGCAAGTGCCTCCTTATTTCAAGCCAATAAAAAATGGCTCCTCCTAGTGGATTTCTGACATCTGGGTCCCATGCCATTGTTAACGTAGTCAATAAACGAGAGAATTGCACAACGAGCGGCTGACACTAGGGACCCAGCAGCTCGCCCAGTTATTTTTGTTTTCGGTTAATTTGATAAATGCCACTCCAAATCTGGTGTATCCGAGAAATGCCACTGCAATTTCCAAACTTTGAAAAATGCCATTTCATGCCATTTCTAGTGGCATTTTTCGAAGTCTGGAGTGGCATTTCTCAAAGTTTGCAAACTGCAGTGGCATTTTTCAAAGTTTGCAAAAATTGCAGTGGCATTTTTCAAAGTTTGGAAATTGCAGTTGCATTTTTATGAATCGCCATAATTGGAGTGGCATTTATCTAATTTGTTTTTGAGACGGAAGCACGGTGTCAACTAGGCTGTGCGGGACACTCTGGCCTGTCTAGACATCCTTTTCTTTTATGTTTACCACAGACCAGCCCAGTAGTTTTTTTTCTTTCTGAAAATGGCTAGCCCAGTTTTTTTGTGATTTGCAAGTAAGTCGCTTTATCAGGCCTATTGGGCTGCAAATCTTTCAAGACGAGGAGAGTGGCCAATCAGTAATGAGAAATGGGCTATACATTTTTAAAACACATCAAACCGGCAATTATTTTCAAATATCTTTTTTTCATTTCGAGATTTTAAATTGCATTGATTTTTATGCATGGACAATTTATTGGATTTTATATTGATATACATTTATTTTTAAAATCATTCTGAATGTGACTCGAAATTTCGGAATTAAAAACAGTTCAGACCGCACCGACATATGCAAAATTTCGTATAATTTTTTAACCGTGGCCACAATATGGGCTGTAATGCTAACATAAAGAATATGGGCTCCAAAAAAACCCATAAGAATTAGCAAATGGGCTGTAAATTATTTGAAATAATGGCAGATGGGCTGTATGCTGTTTTCCACAGATTTGAGGCTTTCCACAGATGGCCTATATACTGTTGGATGTCCATCCAACGGTCCTCGTGCTTCTTCAATCTCTGCTCTTCCTGCTCCAGCCGCTCAAACAAGCGCCGGCGGGACTGCCTGCTCCCTCCTCCCCGCGGCCGGCTGTGCTGCCACGCAGGCCTCGCCGCCCCACCGTACTCCCATCACTGGCCTAGCCATCCCTCTACTCACCCACACCTGCTGTTATTCTCCGACGACGGCAGACAAACCAGTAAACCCTCGTACAGTCGTACTCCCCTCCGTGTGGGAAACAAAAACAACTGACGAGTCTTCCCTGCCTCCGTGTCGTTCCCTTCCTAGGCCTCGTTGTCGTCCACCGCCCTGGTGCTCTCGGCGTGGCGTGGTCAGCGTGGTCAACGACCAACTTGCATCTGAAGTGGACTGTACGTGGAGAGGCTGACAGCTGGGTCCACGGCCACACTCAAGGAAATGCCTCCTTATTACACGCAAAATAATGATTTCCTCCACCTGACATCTGGGACCCACCGAAACGGCCTTCGTATTTCGCAAAAAAAAAACGTTACCGGCGCTGACAGCTTGGACCCACCAGCTTTATCTTCGCACGCAAGGAAGTGCCTCCTTATTATGCACAAAAAAAATGAATACTCCCCCTGCTAGCTGGGACCCAGTATAGTGGGCCTACTAAGTTGACGGGGACGAAGGGCTTTGTCAACTTAGTCAATATGCACGATTCTAGCTCGACTGACGTACGATGTCCATCCAACGGCCGTACTGCTTCTTCAACCTCTGGTCTTCTTGCTCCAGCCGCCCAAACCAGCGCCGGTCGTGCCGCCTGCTCCTGCCTCCCGTGGCCGGCTGTGCTGCCGCGGAGGCCTCACCGCCCCCATACTACTCCCACCGCTGGCCAGGCCATCCCTCCACTCCACTCACCCACACCCCCTGTTATTCTGCGGCGACGGCAGCGTAGCCGAACCAGTGAACCCTCGTACTCCACTCCGTGTGGGCATCCACTGCCGCGTCTTCCCCGGCTCCGCGTCGTCCCCTTCCTAGGCCTCGCCGTCTTCCACCGCCGTGGTGCTGTCGGCGCGCCGTGGTCAATGTGGTCAACGACCGAATTCCATCGGAAGAATACTATACATGGAGAGGCCGACAGCTGGGTCCACGGCAGCCGCAAGGAAGTGCCTCCTTATTACGCGGAAAATAATTATTCCTCCACCTGACAGCAGGGACCCACCGAACGGGCCACCAGTATTTTGCGAAAAAAATCGTTTCCCCCTGACTGCTGGGACCCACCGGATGGGCCACCGTATTTCGCAAAAAAAAACGTTCCCCCCGCTGTCAGCTCGGACCCACCGGAAGTGCCTCCTTATTACGCACAAAAAAATGAATACTCCCTCGGCTAGCTGGGACCCACCTTGGTGGGAGGCTGACTTGTGGGCCTACTAAGTTAGCGAGGACGAAGGGCTTTGTCAACTTAGTCAATATGAACGATTCTAGCTCCAGTGACCGCACGATGTCCATCCAACGGCCGTAGTGCTTCTTCAACCTCTGGTCTTCTTGCTCCAGCCGCCCAAAGCAGCGCCGGTCGTGCCGCATGCTCCTGCCTCCCATGGCCGGCTGTGCTGCCGCGGAGGCCTCACCACCCCTACTATTCCCACCGCTGGCCAGGCCCTGCGGCGACGGCAGCCTCACACCGCAGCCGAACCAGTGAACCCTCGTACTCCTCTCCACGCGCGGGGGGGCTTCCACTGCCGCGGGTTCCCCGGCTCCCTGCCGTCCCCTTCCTAGGCCTCGCCGTCATCCACCGCCCTGGTGCTCTCGGCACGGTGTGGTCAACGTGGTCAAGGAATGACTTCCATTGGACGTGGACTGTACATGGAGAGGCTGACAGCTGGGTCCACGGCCGCAGCAAGGAAGTGCCTCCTTATTACGTGCAAAATAATTATTCCTCCACCTGATAGCGGGGACCCACCGGACGGGCCACCGTATTTCGCCCCCCTGACTACTGGGACCCACCAGCTACATCTTCGCAGGCAAGGAAGTGCCTGATAGTCGGGACCCACCTGGTCGAAGCGTACGTAGCGTTGTCATTCTAGTCGTGAACGTGTACATACATATATATTGGTGGATGTAGAGGTGCGCACGTGTCGTAGTAGAGGCGGCCAGGGTGCAAGAAAGAAAATACGGCCACGTATTTGTACATACGGGCGGGGCCTCGAATGCCTACTCACGCATACGTACGGCGAGGGCTCGTGTACATGGCTGGGTCAGAACAGAGAAACAACATCGTCGTCGTGTTCATGGGGAGGCAACAGAATGCGTGGTCGTGTTCATCGGGAGGGCTTGGACGGAAGGGGCGATGGAAACGAGGCCTGGCGTACTGCACAATGGAGGAAACAGACCTCCTACGGTCGAAACGGGGGTCCTGTTGATCGGGAGGGGTGTGGCGTACCGCAAAACGGAGGAAACGGACCTCCTACGGTCAAAACGGGGGTCCTGTTGATCGGAAGGGGTGTGGCGTACCGCAAAACGGAGGAAACGGATCTCCTACGGACGAAATGGGGGTCCTGTTGATCGGGAGGGGTGTGGCGTACCGCAAAACGGTGGAAACGGACTTGTCTTGGAGCGCTATGGTCGAAACGGGGGTCCTGTTCATCGGGAGGGGTGTGGCGTACCGCAAAATGGGACTCCATGGGATACTGTTCATCTCCACCGTCAACCCCTTCCAGCCTCCACGAGCTACTGTTCATCCACCGTCGACCTCCTCCAGCCTCCACGGGCTCCTGTTCATCCAGCCTCCACCGCGCGCTACTCCACCGGCTACTATTCAACCACCCCTCCACCGTCTACTATTCATCCAGCCCTCCACACCACGGGTTCCTGTTCAACCACCCCTCCACGGGCACCCCTCCACCGTCTACTGTTCATCCTGCCCTACACACCACGGGGTCCTGTTCATCCACCCCTCCATGGGCTCCCCTCCACCGTCTACTGTTCATCCAGCCCTCCACTACACCAC
>NC_041384.1:247182701-247261786 GCF_002162155.2 Triticum dicoccoides | reverse complement strand
CACTGTTCATCCCATCGATTGGCTTCAGTTAGCAGCAGTAGACAAAGGAATCGCTCAATCGGGTTCAGTTAACAGCCATCGATCGATCGCTCGGGTTCAGTAACACGTAGCCTGCAGTGCAATCACTTGGGTTCAGTTAGAGCCCAACGCCTTGCTCGGGTTCAGTTAGAGCCAATGCCTCGCACACACGTGCGTACGTGTACGAGAGAAACGCGCATCGCTCGGCCCCTGACCTCCCACCGTAATCGGGAACTCCCCGAAATTTTCCTCCCCCTCGCTTCTACCACGGTTTTTTCCGTCATGGACAACCCAAAGAATGTCATGCAACTGCGTCTCCGGCCCGCCCAGGACGAAAAGCCCATTTCTGTCATGATTTTTTGTCATAGAAGTAGGAGCCCACCACATCTATGATGATACTGGGTTTTGTCACAATTATCGTCATAGAAGTGTCATATGTATGACAGAAAAAAAATTCGTTCGGCCCAAAATGTCACGGATGTGTCTTTTTTTGTAGTGTAAGTTTAGATATAATGTATTGCATGTTCTTCGTACGGGTTGGACAATAAAGGCGGAGTGGATCAAGTGTCCGGCTCTGCTGCCTGAAGACCCAACCACACCCCAGCTGACAGAGATGTTGGTCCCAGTGTCGTACTAGGAACCGGAGAAGAAGGCCAGGAAAAAGAAGGGCAAGGAGGCCAAGAGCGACCCCGCCAAAAGGGTCCTGCGGACGCTGTGTCCGGAGAGACCGAAGCCCCTTCCTCTCATGAGGGAGATGAGGAAGAGGAAGAGGAGGAGGAGGTGGAGAGTGACTCCCCCCGCAAAAGGAGGAAGAAGAAGAGGGCGGCCACCGAAGACCCGCACGGGGAGGCGACCAAGAGGGGGATGATGACCCTCCAGGACAATTCGGACTTAGAGACCGAACTGGTCCCCAAAAAAACTCCCAGGGCGAAGCCCCTGGCCGAATCGTAAGTGTATAGATACTTACTGTTTATCTTTCAATCTTCCCATTTTCATCACATAAGTTATCATGTTATGTATATTTCAGCCCTCCCCGCGATCTCCCGAACACTTCACTGTCGGATGGGAGTTCTCTGCCACCTGAAATGGTAGAGAACGGGATGCCGCCACGAGCCCCCTCGCCAACCATCATGGATGATACCAAGGTGTTATCCCGAAGGACCTCTCCAGGCCACGGAGGGGCGGGCGAGGCCGTCGAGAAGGCGCCCGAGGGTAATACCTTGGTCGCCGAAGACATAGGGGAGGCTACCCTTATGGCAACCAACCGTGGGGACCGTCAACAATCTGGGCCCCAGCCGGACACTCTCGCGAAGACCAATGTGGCTCCAGGATCGGGCTTGCAACTCCCTTCATAGGAGGGGGGAGCATCAACTCCATCGGTGACCTCCACTAATTCGAGGCGCCGAACACTCTAGTGGAAGCATCTACGACATGCTTCCATCATGGAGGAGCACCACACCCTGATGGGTGCGGTAGTAGAGAGGGTTCGCGGACTGAACGAAGCTTTAACCAGCCTACTGATAGGCTTCGAGGTATGCGACGTAATGCTCTAGACGCTTTTTTCATATAAAGGAATATACCTTTGCATAGATAGTAGGCCCTGAGACTCTGCCTGGTTTTGAGAAAAACCACACAGATGATCCACATAGTATTCAGAAGAGCTAACATGCTTGTCTATTTTGTAACAGGATTCCCTGTTGGTGGCAACTACCCAGGCCACCGAAGTTTCCGAACTCAATCAGAAACTGAAGTTGGTCGATGAAGAAATCGACCGCATTAACAAGCGGTTCGATGAGACGCAAGGTATGCATATTGATACGTCCATTTTGCATTAAGTTTCCTTACTATTATTTTTGATGTTTTTGTGCATAATAATGCTTTTTGGAGTAATTCTAATGCCTTTTCTCTCATAATTTACAAGGTACACACAAAGAGGGAGAATTCTGGCAGCTGGAAATCTGGACCTGGAAAAGCTACATCAGGCCACCTTTTCTGCACAACTCCAAACAAGCTGAAACTTCACAGAGATATTTTATCAAATATATGATGAATATTAGAGCAAGTAACAACCAGAGGGGGCCCACCAGGTGGGCACAACCCACCTGGGCATGCCAGGGAGCCCAGGCGTGCCCTGGTGGGTTGTGCTTACCCAGGACCACCTCTATTGCCCATCTTCAAGTATATAAGTCATTTTGACCAAGAAAAAATAAGGAGAGGACTTTCAGGACGGAGCGCCACCATCTCGAGGCGGAACTTGGGAAGGAGCACTTTTCCCTCCAGTGGAGCGATTCGGCCGGGGGAACTTCCCTCCCGGAAGGGGAAATCATCGTCATCATCACCAACAACTCTCCCATCTTGGGGAGGGCAATTTCCATCAACATCTTCAACAACACCATCTCATCTCAAATCCTAGTTCATCTCTTTTGTTCAATCTTGTTGCCGGAACTATAGATTGGTGCTTGTGGGTGACTAGTAACGTTGATTACATCTTGTAGTTGATTACTATATGGTTTGTTTGTGGAAAATTATATGTTCAGATCCAATATGCTATTTAATACCCCTCTGATCTTGAGCATGATTATCATTTGGGAGTAGTTACTTTTGTTCTTGAGGTCATGGGAGAAATCATGTTGCAAGTAATCATGTGAACTTGATATGTGTTTGATATTTTGATAGTATGTATCTTGTGATTCCATTAGTAGTGTCATGTGAATGTCGACTACATGACACTTCACCCTATTCTGGCCTAAGGGAATACATTGTGGGGTAGCAATTAGATGGTGGGTTGCGAGAGTGACAAAACCTTAAATCCTAGTTTATGCACTATTCCTTAACAGACTGATTGGATCCAAAAGTTTAATGCTATGGTTGGAATTTATTCTTAATACTTTTCTCGTAGTTGTATATGCTTGCGGGACGGTTAATCATGAGTATGCGGTTTGTTAAAGTAAGAACAACACCTAAGCACTGGTCCATCCACATAGCAAATTATCAAAGTAGCGAACACAAATCGAACTAACATGGTGAAAGTGACTAGATGACATTCTCGTGTACCTCAAGAACAATTTGCTTATCATAAGAGACCATTTTGGCCTTTCCTTTCCCTCAAAAGGATTGGGCCACCTTGCTGCACTTTTTGTTACTACTACCATTACTTTCTTGTCAAGAATTACCTTGCTATCAAACTACTCTGCTACTTATAATTTTAGCACTTGCAGACATTACCTTGCTGAAAACCACTTGTCATTTCCTTCTGCACCTCATTGGGTTCGACACTCTTACTTATCTAAAAGAGCTACAATTGATCCCCTATACTTGTGGGTCATCAAGGAATTTTTTTGGCACCGTTGCCGGGGAGTGAAGCGCCTTTGGTAAGTGGAATTTGGTAAGGAAACATTTATATAGTGTGCTGAAATTTATGGTCACTTGTTATTATGGAAAACAATCCTTTGAGGGGTTTGTTCGGGGTATGTTCACCTCCACCGGAACCACAATTAGCTACCCCTAAACCTAATGCACCTACCGAAAATGTTGAATATGAAATTCCTTTGGGTATGATAGAACAACTGCAAGCTAATCCTTATGCAGGAGATGGAACCGAACATCCTGATATGCACTTGATATATGTAGAACAAATTTGTGGATTGTTCAAGCTTGCAGGTTTACTCGGAGATGGAGTTATGAAAAAGGTTTCCCCTTTATCTTTGAAGGGAAAAACATTGGCATGGTATAGGCTATGGGATGATATTGGATCTTGGAATTGGGATCGTTTGAAATTGGAGTTCCATCAAAAAATTTATCCTATGCATCTAGTTCATTGTGATCAGAATTATATATAAAATTTTTGGCCTTGTGAAGGAGAAAGTGTCGCTCTAGCTTGGGGGAGGCTTAAGTCAATGTTACATTCATGCCGCAATCATGAGCTCTCAAAAGAAATTATTATCTAGAACCTTTATACTCAGCTTCCTCATAATGATCAAACCATGCTCGATACTTCTTGTGCTGGTTCTTTTATGAAGAAGACTATTGAATTCCGGTGGGATCTTTCGGAAAGAATTAAATGCAACTTTGAAGATTGGGAACTCTATGAAGGTAAAGATTCAGGTATTAAAATTAAGTATGATTGTGTTAAATCTTTTATGGATACCGATGCTTTTCAAAAGTTTAGCACTAAATATGGACTTGACTCTGAGATAGTAGCCTGCTTTTGTGAATCATTTGCTACTCATGTTGATCTCCCTAAAGAGAAGTGGTTTAAATATCAACCACCTATTAAAGAAAAATTAAAGAACTGGTACCAGTTAAAGAAGAAACTATAGTTTATAATGTTGATACAGTTGGTCCTTCTACTTATATTGAGAAACCACCTTTCACTGTTAGGATAAAGTGTCCGTGCGAAACGACACCTATGGGATCACAAGAATCCCTACTATGGTTGCCGGGGCGCAGGATTGCGAGGAGAGTAGGGCTAGTAGACAGCACAAGGATCGCTTACCCAGGTTCAGGCCGCGAGGATGCATAAAACCCTAGTCCTGCTTTGGTGGGTGTATTTCTGAGAGTTCTTGAGCTCTCAAACTAGCTGTGGTCAGCGTGTGGTTCGAAAGAGCCGAATCCCCCTCCTTGTCTCCTCGGGCCTCCTTTTATAGGAAAAAGGGGCTGCCACAGTTGGACACATGAGGTCGTAAGGTCTACAGTGGCATGAGGTTATCCCTCGTATTACAAGACAAGGTGCATTTAATGCATCGCTTAGGTGTCCTCCTGCTTTATCGGGGACGGGGGCGAGGCCGTCCCGTCCGTCGCCACTCCTCCTCGCTTCGACACGTGCCTCGGCCAGGGATGCGTGCGGTGCCATGTAGGCAGCCATGCAGCTGAGTTGGCGTGGTGGTGGAGCCTTCACGAAGATCTGCATGCCGCCACGCAGGCGCTTGATGAGTTGGCCTGGGAGCTGCATGTTGCCACGCAGGTGCCCACCCGGCTGGTTGGGCTGGCAGCCGCATGTGAACGGTGGTGGAAGCTTGTTTGACGTGGGCTTGGCGGTGGCCTTGTCAGCGTTTTTGGCGAGGGGCTTGCCGGGTGGCCCGGCAAGGGGCTCGCCGTGGCGTGTTGTCATCCCCGGCAAGGATCTTGCCGGGGGTCTGGTGGCCTTCCTTGGCAAGGATCTTGCCGAGAATCATAGTCTTCTAATCTAATCTTGAATATGTCTTCGCAAAGATCTTCACGCCACCACAGGGGTACCTTCCCGAGCCCTGTCCCCATGCTGGTGATGGCACTGGGGGCCGTGTGCTCAAGGATGGCTCGCTCTGTTGGTGCGGGGCGGGCTGTCCCGACAAGAGTCTTGCTGGGGCCGCTGAGGTCGCCCGACAAGGGTCTTGCCGAGGGAACTTGCTTCGTCCCTCTGTTTTTTGTGGTCTTGGCCTTGGCGTTGCTTTGATTGTCTTGGGCTTCGATCTTACCTTGGCCCACCTCCCTCGTTTTGCTTGGTGTGGCCGTGGGCGTGGCTCTGACTGCCCGTGCACCGACAGGAGCACCCGGGCCTGGGCCACACATAAGCGTAACACGTTTTTGGGCCAGGCCCAAAATGGTGCACGGGCAGGTGGGGAGGTTTTTACCGTGGTAAGATTCTTCGCGCGCTCCGCCTCCCACGATCCGCGCGCATGGCGCGGTGTGCAGGGGTGTGCGTGACGTGAGCGACATGCGTGGGATGGTTTCCCCACGCACGCGTCACGTTGCATTAAATGGGCAGCGCGCCCCGCGGCTTCCCCATAAAAAGGGATAAACGCGAGCGCACTGTTCCTTTTACCCTCTGCGCAACCCCAATCTCGGAAACCTCCGTCTGCCTTCCTCTTCTTCCTTAAGCTTCGTCCCCGCTTGCCGTCGTTGCACTTCCGCCACCCTCTGTCTTGCCCTCCTCCCTCGGTCGCCATGGCGCCAAAATTCACCAAGGGCAAGGGAGTGGCCAAGGACGCCGGAGCCGCGGAGCCGCCGGAGAGTGAGCTGGTGGTGCAGCGGACGCAGTCCGCCTTCTTCCCCTCGACGGTCAACGTGTTCAAGCTTCGGGACTCCTTCAGGCCCCTGTGGGCAGTGAAAACGTAGGGAGAGAATTCAGGGCATCCGGCCACGCGCGTCGTCCCCGCCAACTGCGCCGAGGCTGCCCCAAATCGGTACCCTTTCATTGTTGATTTTTTTTCTTGCGGGCTCTGTCCTCCCTTCTCCGATTTCTTCAGCGACATCATGCACACCTACGGCTTCCACCTCATGGATTTTACTCCGAATGCGGTGGCATGCATGGCCCTTTTCGCGCACCTCTGCGAAGGCTTTGCCGGGGTGCACCACACCACCGCGGTCTTCCGCCATTACTTCTTCCCTCGGATCCAAACGGGAGGTGCCATCTCGGCATGCATCGCCTGGATCCCAAAATCCAAGGGAGCATACCCGGACGGTGCCATGAAGGAGAGTTGAGAAAAACGGCGGGGCCGGTGGTGCTGGATCGAAGAGAAGGACCCGCTGGCGTTGTGCAGAATTCGCCGGGCGCCGCCAGTTCACGAAAGCGATTGGAGTGACGTCGACGCCGACGACGAAAAGCTCAAGGTCACCACCACCAGGATTCTCCGGCTTACCCAGGCCGGGCTCACCCTTGAGATGATCGAGGCGGACTTCATCCGTCGCCGGATCGCTCCTCTGCATAACAAGTGGAGGCCAGCCTGGCTCTTCATGAACCTCGCTGATATCATGCGGCTCCACCTTGGCCTCGACCACAACTTCATAGTGATGGCGCACGCCCATTTTTGCCAGCGGATCTTCCAGCTCGACGTGGGCCGCGACGGTGATGTCGAGTGGACCGGCAAGGTTGCAAGGGCCGCCGCGAAGACCGGCAAGGTCCTCAAGGGGCCTCTGTTCAAGCTGCCATGATGCCGGACTGCAATGTGCACAGCCCCACCCCGAGCTAGAAGCAGCCGGAGAACACTGAAGTGCAGCAGTTCTTCGACACCCTGCACAATGTGTATGTCAACGCCGACGTCGAGCGGCTGCTTGTCCAGGACACCTCCCAGGCGGAGCTGAAGTACATCGACACCAGGGAGAGGGAGGCCCAACTTGCCAGGGAGGCCGGCAACACCGGCGGAGTGGAGGACAAGGCCGCGATGGCCGTGGAAGAGGAGGAGCTCGCCCGGTGGGCGATGACCGCCGGGGGAGCCAGCAGCACTGGCACCGAGGCTCCTTTAGTTGAAGATGTTACCTGTGGGTCGTCACCGGAGGAGGCCGAGACCGCAGAGCCGACGCCACCTACGGGGAGGGGGCGAGTCATGTGGCGGGCCAGTTCTGGCGAGCCGGTCCAGCCCGGCAGGGCTGCGCGGTCACATCTGACCTTGGAGGAGCCAGGGCGTCATACGAGGGCAACATCGGCAAAGAAGCCGGCGAAGGCCGCGGTGAAGAAGAAGACAGCCGCCCCTTCTTTGTCCGCGCATGCCCAGACACCACCTCCTTCTCCTCCTCCGGCGAATGTTGATACGAAGGTTACTTTTGATTATGGATCCCTCAGCCCGAGGAGGAAGAGGAAGACAACACAGGAGGAGGCGGACGATGAGTAAGTATGTAGTTCCTTTTTGTTATCTCTGCCTCCTCAATCTGGGTTGCTTGTCTTGACTTGTTTTCATCTTTGCAGCGAGGGGAGACGCTGGCCCAGAGAGCGAAGAGGGCCAAGGTCTCGGCGGGTGGCCAGCACCCAGCTGGTACTTCGGGGGTGCCATTAGTGGTGTTGAGCAGCCCGGACAGCAGCCCCCGGCAGAGCCCCCAGCGTAAGTTCATCACTCTTCTCCCGTCGACATGTGTTAGGGGCACGACACCTTGGTGCTGACCTTGTCAGGTACGCAGGAGGAGAGCAGCAGCAGGAGGAGCCACAAAGGGCTACTCCCAACACGCCGCCCCCATTGACCACACCGCCCCGGGGGCGTCCCCGGCAAGAGCGCCAGGCACCGGGCCCATGCACAAGGAGGAGGAGGAGGAGGAGGAGAACTCGGGCGCCGGTGGCTTTTCCTCGACGCCAGATGTTGGTGGCGAGGGGGCTTCTGTTTCCCAGCCGAGTACTGGCATAGGTAAGCCGTTTGTCGTTCATCCCTGCTTCCCCCCTTTTTGGGGGGCTCCTGGCCTTGCCTCACCCCTTTCTTCGGCGCCCAGATTCCTCCTCGGTGAACCCAGAGGACGTGGACGCCGTCATTGAGGGCGTCGCCAAGGCCGCCGGGGCGGATGCTGAGAGGATCGCCACCGAGGAGGCCGCCAAAAACGCGGCCAGGCTGCCGCTAAGGAGGCCGGCAAGGGGCCTGCCGGGGAAGCCGGTGGGACCATTGCCGAGGAGGAGGAGGAGGCTGGTGACCAGCCTTCCTCCTCTGCTGCTTCTGGCTCCGGCAAGTACCTGAGGGTGAGTGACGATTTGTTCGTCCACCTTCGAAGCGCGTCGAGCACTAGGACACCCGTTGAGGGAGAGGTTTTCGACGACAAGGTGCTTGCCGCTGCCGGGTTTGAAGTCGTCGACGAGCCGATCATTGGCGGCGACTGCTCACAGGAAGAGCGGCTCCTCCACGCCATGGGCGCCAGCTTCCGGAAGCGCCAGGCGCTCCACCGCGCTCGCCCGGATAAGGCTAAGTCCAGGACGACGGTGGTGGAGAAGTTGGAGGCGGACCTCCAGAAGCGCGTTGCCGAGGCGCAGGACTGGTTCCGCGAGGCCCATAAGGAGCTCAAGGCGGCCCAAGGTGATCAGGCCAGGCGCGACGTGGAGCTCACCATGAAGCTCGCCGACGCCGAGAAAGCTCAGGAGGCGGCGAAGAACTTGGTCGAGGCCGCCGAAGCTGCTCGGACCCAGCGCGAGGCCGTGCTGAACTCCCAGGAGGAGGACCATGCTGCGTGCGAGGAGAAGCTTGCCACCATGCTTCACGACAAGGATGTAGAGGTGGAGAAGCTTGTCTTGCAGCGGACCAACGAGCTGGAGCAGAGGCACAAGGAGGCACTCAATGCCCAGGCCCAGGTTCACGCCGGCAAGGTAGAGGGGCTGGAGGCAGAGCACGACAGGTTGAAGGAGCAGGCCCTGAAGCTGTCCCAGGAGCAGGACACGCTCAACAGTGCCCTGACAGAGGCACAGGGCGCGGTCGTCCGCAAGGCTGGGGAGCTCTCCAAGGCCAACAACTCCATCAAAGACCTCAAGCTGAAGCTAGAGGGTCTCGAGAAGGTGCTGTCGGAGGCCACAACCCGAGAGGGTACCCATGCCAAGGAGCTGGAGGCCGAGAAGCTGTTGCGGAAGAACGAGGGCCTCAACTTCGCGGACCACGTGGAGGGCAAGAACCGTTGGCTCGATCGCCTTGCCACCGTCGCCAACCAGGCCGCCGCACAGCTGGCCCTCATGGGGATGCTGGACATGAGGTATGTCCTGGAGTGGGGTGTGAGGGCCAATTGCAGCTTGATCATGTTCTTCGAGAAGGTCGTCGGTGCTCTGGAGTGGCTCCACGCCAACCGGGCGACCTCATTGGCCGATGAGTTCTGGAGGTTTTGCCAGGGTGCCATGACCAAGGTTCTCACCAAGGTGGCGCACTGGTACCCCGACCTCGACTTCAACGCCGCGCTAGAGAGCTTGCCGGAGGGAACCGACCTTGCGCCGCTCAGGGAGCGCATCGAGCCCATCATCAGCCGAGTCAGTGGAATTCTGAGGGTGGAGGGCCAGCACCGGGATTAGGCATCCTGTTTTTTTTATCGGCGCCGCAGGTTCACAACCAAGACAATTCCTATCTCTAGTTAGAACCACAGCAACAATTTGATGTAACATAACTCTGCAACACTTTTTAGTATCATGCATGTCATTTTCCTGTTCGATTTTTCCTTGTATGTCCACCCTACGTAACTGGGTAGGCTTGCCGGCGCGTAAACCCAGGGCGGCATCATGGGGACTGATCCCCATTGGCCTGCCGGGTGTGCTTGCTGTCGGGCAAACCACCTTACCGCCCTTAGCGTGGCCGCTCGAACTGTCGAGTTTGACTCGAGTCAGAGTCAGGAGCGTTGCCAGGTGCGGAAGGCTACCCCACCACTCCCGACGCAACAGCTTAGAGCTGTTGAGCAGACTCGAAACAGAACAAAGGTGTTGCCAATCGCGGGGGGGCCCCGTGCGTGCAGGTTTGCCATACATAGGCCAGATCTCCGAGGACGATAACCTTAAGTGTAAGAGGAAATAATCCAAGGCTCCGAATGACTTAGCTTTTCTGTTGCCGAGACGGCGTCGTTCCTCCAGCCGCCTTCTTCTCAGAAACCGAAAGCGATGAAGAACCGCTAGGCTAACTACCAGACTAGATTCTCACATCCTACCTGGCGCGCCAAGGATGTCGGTGCGGAACGACACCTATGGGATCACAAGAATCCCTACTACGGTTGCCGAGGCGCAGGGTTGCGAGGAGAGCAAGGCTAGTAGGCAGCACAAGGATCGTTTACCCAACTTCAGGCCACGACAATGCGGAAAACCCAAGTCCTGCTTTGGTGGGTGTATTTCTGAGAGTTCTTGAGCTCTCGAACTAGCTATGGTCAGCATGTGGTTCGAAAGAGCCGAATCCCCCTCCTCGTCGCCTCGGGCCTCCTTTTATAGGAAAAAGGGGTTGCCACAGTGGCAAACAGGAGGTGGAAAGGTCTACAGTGGCACGAGGTTATCCCTTGTATTATAGGACAAGGTGTATTTAATGCATCGCTTAGGTGTCCTCTTGCTTTATCGGGGACGGGAGTGAGGCCCGTCCCGTCCGTCGCTGCTCCTCCTCGCTTCGACACGTGCCTCGGCCAGGGATGTGTGTGGTGCCATGTAGGTAGGCAGGCAGCTGAGTTGGCGCGGTGGTGGAGCCTTCACGAAGATCTGCATGCCGCCACGCAGGCGCTTGATGAGTTGGCCTGGGAGCTGCATGTTGCCACGCAGGTGCCCACCCGGCTGGTTGGGCTGGCAGCCGCATGTGAACGGCGGTGGAAGCTTGTTTGACGTGGGCTTAGCGGTGGCCTTGTCAGCGTTTTTGGTGAGGGGCTTGCCGGGTGGCCCGGCAAGGGGCTCGCCGTGGCGTGTTGTCATCCCCGGCAAGGATCTTGCCGGGGGTCTGGTGGCCTTCCTTGGCAAGGATCTTGCCGAGAATCGTAGTCTTCTAATCTAATCTTGAATATGTCTTCGCAAAGATCTTCACGCCACCACAGGGGTGCCTTCCCGAGCCCTGTCCCCATGCTGGTGATGGCACTGGGGGCCGTGTGCTCAAGGATGGCTCCCTCTGTTGGTGCGGGGCGGGCTGTCCCGACAAGAGTCTTGTTGGGGCCGCTGAGGTCGCCCGACAAGGGTCTTGCCGAGGGAACTTGCTTCGTCCCTCTGTTTTTTGTGGTCTTGGCCTTGGTGTTGCTTTGATTGTCTTGGGCTTCGATCTTACCTTGGCTCACCTCCCTCCTTCTGCTTGGTGTGGCCGTGGGCGCGGCTCTGACTGCCCGTGCACGGGAAAAATGGGTACAAAGATGCGCCCCTATTTTTGTGCACCGGCAGGAGCCTCCAGGCCTGGGCCACACATAAGCGCAACACGTTGTTGGGCCAGGCCCAAAACGGTGCGCGGGCAGGTGGGGTGGTTTTTACCGTGGTAAGATTCTTCGTGCGCTCCGCCTCCCATGATTCACGCGCGTGGTGCGGTGTGGATGGGTGTGCATGACGTGGGCGACATGCGTGGGATGGTTTCCACATGCATGCGTCACGTCGCAGTAATTGGGCAGCACGCCCCGCGGCTTCCCCATAAAAAGGGATAACCACGGGTGCATTGTTCCTTTTACCCTCTGCACAACCCCAATCCCGGAAACCTCCGTCTGCCTTCCTCTTCTTCCTTCAGCTTCGTCCCCGCTTGCCGTCGTTGCTCTTTCGCCGCCCTCTGTCCTGCCCTCCTACCCCGGTCGCCATGGCGCCAAAATTCACCAAGGGCAAGGGAGTGGCCTAGGACGCCAGAGCCGCGGAGCCGCCGGAGAGTGCGCTGGAGGTGAAGCGGACGCAGTCTGCCTTCTTCCCCTCAACGGTTGACGTGTTCGAGCTTCGGGACTCCTTCAGGCCCCTGTGGGGAGTGAAAACGGGGGGAGAGAATTCGGGGCATCCTGCCACGCGCGTCATCCCCGCCAACTGCGCTAAGGCTGCCCCAAATCGGTACCCTTTCTTTGTTGATTATTTTTCTTGCGGCTTTGTCCTCCCTTCTTCGATTTCTTCAGCGACATCATGCACACCTTCGGCTTCCACCTCATGGATTTTACTCCGAATGCGGTGGCGTGCATGGCCATTTTCGTGCACCTCTGCGAAGGCTTTGCCGGGGTGCACCCCAACACGGCGCTCTTCCGCCATTACTTCTTCCCTCGGATCCAAACGGGAGGTGCCATCTCGGGGTGCATCGCCTGGATCCCAAAATCCAAGGGAGCATACCCGGACGGCACCATGAAGGAGAGGTGTGAAGAATGGCGGAGCCGGTGGTGCTGGATCGAAGAGAAGGACCCACCGGTGTTATGCAGAGTTCACCGGGCGCCGCCGGTTCGCGGAAGCGATTGGAGCGACATCGATGCCAACGAAGGAAAGCTCACGGTCGCCACCACCAGGATTCTCCGGCTTACCCAGGCGGGGCTCACCCTTGAGATGATCGGGGCGGACTTCATCCATCGCCGGATCGCTCCTCTGCATAACTAGGGGAGGCCAGCCTGGCTCTTCACGAACCCCGCCGACATCATGTTGCTCTGCCCTGGCCTCGACCACAACTTCACAGTGATGGTGCACGCCCATTTCTGCCAGCGGATCTTCCAGCTCGACATGGGCCGCGACGGCGAGGCTGAGCAGACCGGCAAGGGTGGCCTGGCAAGGGGCTCACCGTGGCGTGTTGTCGTCCCCGACAAATATCTTGTCGGGGGTCTGGCGGCCTTCCTTGGCAAGGATCTTGCCGAGAATCGTCATCTTCTAATCTGATCTTGAATATGTCTTCACAAAGATCTTCACACCACCACAGGGGTGCCTTCCCGAGCCCTGGCCCCACGCTGGTGATGGCACTGGGGGCCGTGGGCTCATGGGTGGCTCGCTCTGTTTGTGCAGGGCGGGCTGTCCCGGCAAGAGTCTTGCCGGGGCCGCTGAGGCCACCAGGCAAGGGTCTTGCCGGGGGAACTTGCTTCGTCCCTCTGCTCTTTGTGGTCTTGGCCTTGGCATTGCTTTGATTTTCTTGGGATTCGATCTTACCTTGGCTCACCTCCCTTGTTCTGCTTGGTGTGGCCATGGGCGCGGCTCTAACTGCCCGTGCACGGGAAAAAGGGGTACAATGATGCGCCCGTACTTTTGTACACCGGCATAAAGGAACATGCTAAAGTTTTAACTGGGGTTAACAAAAGCTATATTAAAACACCTAAACCTGATGAATAAATCAAAGTAGAACCTAGTATTCCTATGGTTAAAGATATCTTGGAAGAACAAGTACATGGACATGTTATTTATTTCTGTGAAGTAGCTGCTAGAATTGCCAAACCTGATAAAAAAAGATAAACATAGACCTGTGCTGGAATGCCCGTTGTCTCAGTTAAAACTGGAGATCACTATTATCATGGTTTATGTGAGATAGGTGCTAGTGTGAGTGCTATTCCTTACACCTTATAAAAAGAAATTATGAATGACATATCACCCACAGAGATAGAAGACACAAATGTTAGTATTAAACTGGCTAATAGAGACACTATATCACCAATTGGGATTGTTAGAGATGGTGAAGTCTTGTGTGGGAAAATAAAATACCCAACTGATTTCTTGTTCTTGGTTCCCCACAAGATGACTTTTGTCCCATTATCTTTGGTAGAACTTTCTTGAACACCGTTAATGCTAAAATAGATTGTAAGAAACAAACTGTCGGTGTTAGTTTTGGTGATGAGTCTCATGAGTTTAATTTTTCTGAGTTTAGTAGAAAGCTTCATGAAAAAGAATTGCCTAGTAAGGATGAATTAATTAGTCTTCATAATATTGTTGTACCACCTACTGATCCTTTAGAACTATATTTGCTAGAGCATGAAAATGACTCACATATGCATGAAAGAAATGAAATAGATAAGGTTTTCTTTGAACAACGTCCTCTGCTTAAGCACAACTTGCCTATTGAAACTCTAGGAGGTCCTCCTCCACCTAAAGGTGATCCTGTGTTTGAATTAAAACAATTGCCAGACACTTTAAAATATGCTTATCTTGATGAAAAGAAGATATATCTTGTTATTATTAGTGCTAACCTTTCAGAACATGAAGAAGAAAGATTATTGAAAGTTCTAAGGAAGCATCGAGCTGCTATTGGATATACTCTTGATGATTTAAAGGGCATTAGTCCCACTCTATGTCAACACAAAATTAATATGGAATTTGATGCTAAACCCGTTGTTGATCACCAACGCCAGTTAAATCCTAAGATGAAAGAAGTGGTAAGAATGGAAATATTAAAACTTCTGGAAGCAGGTATAATCTATCCTATAGTTGATAGTAGATGGGTAAGTCCTGTTCATTGTTTCCCTAGGAAAGGAGGTATAACTATTGTTCCTAATGATAAGAATGAACTTATTCCACAAAGAATTGTTACAGGCTATAGAATGGTAATTGATTTTAGAAAATTAAACAAAGCAACTAGAAAATATCATTACCTCTGCCTTTTATTGATCAAATGCTTGAAAGATTGTCTAAGCACACACATTTTTTCTTCCTTGATGGATATTCTGGTTTATCAGAAATACCTGTTTCTCAACGTAATCAAGAAAATACCACTTTCACTTGTCCTGTAGGAACCTATGCTTATAGACGTATGCCTTTTGGTTTATGTAATGCACTTGCTACCTTTCAAAGATGTATGACTGCTATACTCTCTGACTTTTGTGAAAAGATTGTTGAGGTTTTCATGGACGATTTTTCTCTTTATGGGAAGTCTTTTGATGATTGTTTAAGAAATCTTGATCGAGTTTTGCAGAGATGTGAGCAAACAAATCTTGTCTTGAATTGGGAGAAGTGCCACTTTATGGTTAATGAAGGCATTGTGTTGGGTCATAAAATTTCTGAAAGAGATATTGAAGTGGACATAGCAAAGGTTGATGCAACTGAGAAAATGCCATGTCCTAAAGATATAAAAGGTTTTCGTAGTTTATTAGGTCATGTTGGTTCTATAGGAGATTTATCAAAGACTTTTCTAAAATTTCTAGGCCTCTTACGAATCTTTTGCAAAAGGATATTCCTTTTGTTTTCGATGATGATTGTTTAGAAGCCTTTGAAACAATCAAGGAAGCCTTAATTTCTGCACCTATTTTTCAACCACCTGATTCGAACTTGCCTTTTGAAATTATGTGTGATGCTAGTGATTATGTTGTTGGTGTTGTTCTAGGACAAAGAGTTGATAAGAAACTGAATGTTATTCATTATGCTAGTAAAACTCTAGACAGTGCTCAACGAAATTATGCTACTACTGAAAAAGAATTCTTAGCAGTGGTGTTTGCTTGTGATAAATTTTGACCTTATATTGTTGATTTCCAAGTAATTGTTAACACCGATCATGCTGCTATTAAATATCTTATGGAAAATAAAGATGCTAAACCTAGACTTATTCGATGGGTTCTCTTGTTACAAGAATTTGATTTACACATCATTCATAGAAAAGGAACTGAGAACCCCGTAGCTGATAATCTATCTAGGCTTGAAAATGTGCCTGATGACCCACTACCTGTTGATGATAGTTTTCCTGATGAGCAGTTAGCTGCAATAATTGTTGGTCATTGTACTCCTTGGTATGTTGATTATGCTAATTACATTGTTGCTAAATATTTACCACCTAGCTTTACTTATTGATGACCCACAAGTATAGGGGATCTATCGTAGTCCTTTCGATAAGTAAGAGTGTCGAACCCAATGAGGAGCAGAAGGAAATGATAAGCGGTTTCCAGCAAGGTATTCTTTGCAAGTACTGAAATAAGTGGTAACAGATAGTTTTGTGATAGGATAATTTGTAACGAGCAACAAGTAACAAAAGTAAATAAATTGCAGCAATGTGGCCCAATCCTTTTTGTAGCAAAGGACAAGCCTGGACAAACTCTTATATAGAGAAAAGCGCTCCCGAGGACACATGGGAATATCGTCAAGCTAGTGTTCATCACGTTCATATGATTCGCGTTCGGTACTTTGATAATTTGGTATGTTGGTGGACCGGTGCTTGGGTACTGTCCTTACTTGGACAGGCATCCCTCTTATGATTAACCTCTATTGCAAGCATCCGCAAATACAACAAAAGTATTAAGGTAAACCTAACCATAGCATGAAACATATGGATCCAAATCAGCCCCTTACGAAGCAACGCATAAACTAGGGTTTAAGCTTCTGTTACTCTAGCAACCCATCATGTACTTATTACTTCCCAATGCCTTCCTCTAGGCCCAAATAATGGTGAAGTGTTATGTAGTCGACGTTCACATAACACCACTAGAGGAGAGACAACATACATCTCATCAAAATATCGAACGAATACAAAATTCACATGACTACTAATAGCAAGACTTCTCCCATGTCCTCAGGAACAAACGTAACTACTCACAAAGCATAATCATGTTCATAATCAGAGGGGTATTAATATGCATATAGGATCTGAACATATGATCTTCCACCAAATAAACCAACTAGCATCAACTACAAGGAGTAATTAACACTACTAGCAACCTACTAGTACCAATCCCGGACTTGGAGACAAGAATTGGATACAAGAGATGTACTAGGGTTTTGAGAGGAGATGGTGCTGGTGAAGATGTTAATGGAGATTGCCCTCTCCCGATGAGAGGAGCATTGGTGATGACGATGGCGATGATTTCCCCCTTCCGGAGGGAAGTTTCCCCGGCAGAACAGCTCTGCCAGAGCCCTAGATTGGATCCGCCAAGGTTCCGCCTTGTGGCGGCGGAGTTTCGTCCGAGGAGATGGCTTACGATTTTTTTTCTCATTGAAAGACTCCATATAGCAGAAGATGGCCATCAGAGGGCCACCAGGGGGCCCACGAGGTAGGGGGCGTGCCCAGGGGGGTAGGGCGCGCCCCCACCCTCGTGGGCAGGGTGTGGCCCCCCTGGTGAACTTGTTGCGCTCAGTATTTTTTATATATTCTGAAAACGTCTTCCGTGAAGTTTCAGGACTTTTGGAGCTGTGCAGAATAGGTCTCTAATATTTGCTCCTTTCCCAGCCTAGAATCCCAGCTGCCAGCATTCTCCCTCTTTATGTAAACCTTGTAAAATAAGAGAGAATAGTCATAAGTATTGTGACATAATGTGTAATAACAGCCCATAATGCAATAAATATCGATATAAAAGCATGATGCAAAATGGACGTATCAAATCCCCCAAGCTTAGACCTCACTTGTCCTCAAGCGAAAGCCGAAATCGAAAAATATGTCCACATGTTTAGAGATAGAGGTGTTGACAAAAGTAAAATATGAACATGAGGGCATCATGATCATGATCATTCTTAGAACAACAACTTACATAATTCTTGTCATATGATTTCTTATGCTAGAGTAATAATTCAATCACAATTTCAAGTATGAATCGTAAACTTCATTGAAAACTAACAAACTATAATCTCTGTCATTGGAGCAATTGCAATTTATCATAACATAAGAAAGTGTCAATATATAAGAGCTTTTCAGCAAGTCCACATACTCAACTATCATATAGTCTTTCACAATTGCTGACACTCACGCAATACTTATGGGTATGGAGTTTTAATCGGACACAGAGAAAGGTAGGGGCTTATAGTTTTGCCTCCCAACGTTTTACCTCAAGGGTAATGTCAACAATAATAGTTCATGAAAACTCACATCCAATTAGCCATATATATACCAGGATCTTTCCAACATACTATTCTTGCCAAAGGATAAAATGTAAAAGGGAAGGGTGAAGATCACCATGACTCTTATGCAAGTTAGGAGATAAAAGTAAAAGATATGCCCTTCGCGGATGGAAGTAGAGGTTGTCATGCACTTTTATGGTTGGATGCACAAAATCTTAATGCAAAAGAATGTCACTTTATATTGCCACTTGTGATATGGACCTTTATTATGCAATCTGTCGATTTTATTTCTTCCATATCACACGATCGTATAAAGCTTATTTTCTCCCACACTAATAAGTCATACATATTTAGAGAGCAATTTTTATTGCTTGCACCGATGACAACTTACTTGGAGGATCTTACTCAATCCATAGGTAGGTATGGTGGACTCTCATGGCAAAACTGGTTTAAGGGTATTTGGAAGCACAAGTAGTATCTCTACTTGGTGCGATGAATTTGGCTAGCATGAGGGGGAAAGGCGAGCTCAACCATGTTGGATAATCCATGACAATATAATTTATCTCAGATGTAAGAAAACATAACCCATTACGTTGTCTTCCTTGTCCAACATCAATTCTTTAGCATGTCATATTTTAATGAGTGCTCACAATCATAAAAGATGTCCAAGATAGTATATTTATATGTGAAGACCTCTCTTTCTTTATTACTTCCTATTAATTGCAACGATGACCAAAACTATGTTTGTCAACTCTCAACAACTTTTATTCATCCTACTTTTTCTATGTGATCCCATTACTCTCCATAAGATCCATATGATCTCTTTGTTTCCCCCTTTTTTCTCTTTTCTTTTATTCACTTAGGATCACGGGAAAGTAATCAAGGCCTTGACTCAACACTAATCTTTACTATATATAGCTCACGGACTCGATTACATAGAGGGATCATAAAGCAAAACTCAAAACTAGATGAGGCCATAAACTTTATTCTACTAGATCAAGATATTACCAAAAGGATCGAACTAAGAAAAACGGTAAAGATAAAAGTGATGGTGATACGATACCGGGGCACTCCCCCAAGCTTGGCAGTTGCCAAGGGGAGTTCCCATACCAGATACTCAATTCTTCTTTGTTGGTGAAGAAGGTGATGGTTTTTTTATGGCATAGGCTTGTCATCCTTCTTCCAAGGCATAGGCTCACCATCATAGAAGGATGATCGAGTCTCTTGGAACCTCAAATATGCAGCCAAACTCATCCTCTTGAATCTATATTTCATACTCACAGTTTTGATTTTGCTGGTCATAGATCTGGGCTTGGAGGTGCTCGATTTTCTCATGAAGCTTGAAGATGGCCTCCCCAATGTCCTTGACGTCCAGCTTATGGTTGTTGGTGAACTCCGTGATCATAATGTGATTGGAATCAAGTCCACGCTCCACCATCTCCTGACACTTGAAAACATCTTGCTCCAATGCCTCGAGCCTTGCCTCCGTGCTTCTGGTCTTCCTTGGTCCCTCAACATCGCGGATGTGCAACAACCCCTCACACATCTCAATGGTTTGAGGGTGTTGCAGCACCTCCGCGAGGTTGGGGTTGATGACCTTCTCGAAGAAATGGTCCTTGGGGGCACTTGAAGACGACATGACGTCCTGGATCTGTCAGAAAAATAGCTTGAAACACAGACAGAGGACAATTACGTGATACGGGAGTCAAAACCCCCGGGAGATTATATAATGAATTTTTACCGACCAAAATACGTATTGTGCAAGAAAACGGAGTCTAGAGAGTGCACGAGGTGCCCACGAGGTAGGGGGCGTGCCTAGTAGGGTAGGGCGTGCCCTCCACCCTCATGGAGCCCTCATGTCCTTCCCGGACCGCTTCTTATTTTTCTATTTTTCTAAATATTCCAAAACGGAGAAATATTGCCTTAAAAACTGTTTTGGAGTCGGTTTACTTACCGTACCACATACCTATTCCTTTTCGGAGTCTGAAACATTCTGGAAAGTGTCCCTTAAGTATTCGTCCGGGGTTACGGTTTCAATAACATTGGTTTCAACATTTATGGGATTACCTGAGATATAATGTTTGATTCTCTGACCGTTCACCACCTTCCGATTTGTGACTTTGAAGTTGTTGACTTTTATGGCACCGGAACGATAGACCTCCTCGATAACGTAAGGACCTTCCCATTTGGAGAGAAGTTTTCCTGCAAAAAATCTTAAATGAGAGTTGTATAGCAATACATAATCACCTACATTAAACTCACACTTTTGTATCCTTCTATCATGCCATCTTTTAACTTTTTCTTTAAACAACTTGGCATTTTCATAGACTTGGGTTCTCCATTCATCGAGTGAGCTAATATCAAATAACCTCTTCTCACCGACAAGTTTAAAATCATAATTGAGCTCTTTAATAGCCCAATATGCCTTGTGTTCTAGTTCGAGAGGTAAGTGACATGCTTTTCCATAAACCATTTTATATGGAGACATACCCATAGGATTTTTATATGCAGTTCTATAGGCCCATAATGCATCATCAAGTTTCTTGGACCAATTCTTTCTAGACCTATTGACAGTCTTTTGCAAAATTAATTTGAGCTCTCTATTACTCAATTCTACTTGACCACTAGACTGAGGGTGATAAGGCGATGCAATTCTATGATTAACATCATACTTAGCAAGCATTTTACGAAAAGCACCATGAATAAAATGTGAACCACCATCAGTCACTAAATATCTAGGGACTCCAAATCTTGGAAAAATAACTTATTTAAGATTTTTAATAGAAGTGTTATGATTAGCACTACTAGTTGGAATAGCTTCTACCCACTTAGTAACGTAATCAACAACAACTAAAATATGTGTATAACCATTAGAGGCAGGAAAAGGTCCCATATAGTGAAAGCCCCAAGCATCAAATGGTTCAATAACGAGTGAATAGTTCATAGGCATTTCTTGACGTCTACTAATATTACCAATTCTTTGACATACATCACAAGATAAGACAAACTTACGTGCATCTTTGAAGAGAGTAGGCCAATAAAAACCAGATTGCAATACCTTATGTGCAGTTCTATCTCGAGCATGGTGTCCTCCATAAGCGTCGGAGTGACACTTGCATAGGATTTGTTCCTGTTCATGCTCACGTACACAATGTCTAATAACACCATCTACTCCTTCTTTATAAAGATGTGGGTCATCCCAAAAGTAATGCCTCAAATCATAGAAGAACTTTTTCTTTTGCTGGTATGTGAAACTAGGTGGTATGAATTTGGCAACAATGTAATTAGCATAATCAGCATACCATGGAGTAGTATGAGAAGCATTTATGACATTTAATTGCTCATCAGGAAATCTATCATCAATAGGTAGTGGGTCATCAAACACATTTTCTAACCTAGACAAGTTGTCTTCAACGGGGTTCTCAGCTCCCTTTCTATCAACAATATGTAAGTCAAATTATTGTACCAAGAGAACCCATCTAATAAGTCTAGGTTTAGCATCTTTCTTTTCCATGAGATATTTAATAGCAGCATGATCAGTGTGAATAGTTACTTTAGAATCAACAATATAAGGTATGAACTTATCACAAGCAAATACAACTGCTAAGAATTCTTTTTCAGTAGTAGCATAATTTCTTTGAGCATTGTCTAGGGTTTTACTAGAATATTGACTAACATTTAATTTCTTGTCAACTCTTTGCCCTAGAACAGCACCTACAGCATAATCACTAGCATCACACATAATTTCAAAGGGTAAATTCTAATCAGGTGGCTGAACAATACGTGCAGAGATCAATGCTTTCTTAAGTATTTCAAATGCTTCTACACAATCATCATCAAAGACAAATGGTATATCTTTTTGTAATAAATTAGTCAGAGGCCGAGAAATTTTTGAGAAGTCCTTAATGAACCTCCTATAAAATCCGGCGTGACCAAGGAAACTTCTTATACCTTTGATGTCCTTGGGGCATGGCATCTTTTCAATAGCATCAACCTTGGCTTTATCAACTTCAATACCTCTTTCATAAACTTTATGTCCCAAGACAATACCTTCATTAACCATAAAGTGGCACTTTTCTCAATTCAAGACAAGATTAGTTTCTTCACATCTCTGCAAAACTCAATCAAGGTTGCTCAAGCAATCATCAAAAGAAGATCCATAGACGGAGAAATCGTCCACGAAAACCTCACAAATCTTTTCACAAAGGTCAGAGAATATAGCCATCATGCATCTTTGAAAGGTAGCAGGTGCATTACATAAACCAAAAGGCATACGTCTATAAGCAAAAGTACCAAAACGGCAAGTAAAAGTAGTCTTTGATTGATCCTTGGCTGACGTAGTTATTTGCGAGAAACCAGAATAACCATCTAGAAAGCAAAAAGGTGTATGTTTGGATAATCTTTCTATCATTTGATCAATAAAAGGTAAGGGGTAATGATCCTTTTTAGTGGCCTTATTTAATTTGCGAAATCAATTACCATCCTATAACCTGTAATAATTCTTTGAGGAATCAATTCATCTTTATCATTAGGAACGACAGTAATACCTCCCTTCTTAGGGACACAATGGACACGACTTACCCACTAACTATCAGCAATGGGATAGATTATACCTTCCTCAAGGAGCTTTAGTATTTCCTTTATTACCACTTCTTTCATTCTAGGATTCAGCTGTCGTTGATGATCATGAACTGGTTTAGCATCTTCTTCCAAATTTATTTTATGTTGACATAGAGTGGGACTAATGCCCTTAAGATCATCAAGAGTATACCCAATAGCAGGACGATGCTTCTTTAGAGTTTTCAATAATCTCTCTTCCTCATGCTCTGAAAGGTTAGCACTAATAATAACATGATATATCTTTTTCTCATCAAGATAAGCATATTTAAGAGTATCAGGCAATGGTTTAAGCTCAAACACGGAATCACCCTTGGGTGGAGGAGGATCCCCTAGGATTTCAACAGGAAAATTGTGTTTCAGAATAGGTTCCTGTTTGAAGAATACTTCATCTATTTCCCTTCTTTCATTCATAAACATATCATTTTCATGGTCTAGCAAATATTATTCTAAAGGGTCACTAGGAGGTACGACAATAGAAGCAAGACCAATAATTTCATCCTTACTAGGTAATTCTTCTTCACGGTGTTGACTACTAAATTTAGAGAAATTAAATTCATGAGACATATCATCTAAACAGATAGTAACAACATCCTTTTTGCAATCTATCTTAGCATTAACATTGTTCAAGAAGGGTCTACCAAATATAATGGGACAAAAGCTATCTTGTGGGGAACCAAGAACAAGAAAATCAGCAGGATATTTAGCTTTCCCACACAAGACTTCAACATCTCTAACAATTCCCATTGGTGAAATAGTATCTCTATTGGCAAGTTTAATTGTGACATCAATATCTTTTATCTCAGTAGGTGCAATATCATGCATAATTTCTTTGTATAAGTCGTAAGGTATTGCACTAGAACTAGCACCCATATCACATAAGCCATGATAACAATGATCTCCTATTTTAACAGAAATAACAGGCATGCCTACCACAGGTCTGTTTTTATCTTTTGCACAAGGTTTAGCAATTCTAGCAGTCTCATCAAGGAAATGAATAACATGCCCATCAATATTAGCAGATAGGAGATCTTTAACAATAGCAATATCAGGTTCAACTTTAATTTGCTTAGGAGGTGTATAAGTTTTAATATTGCTTTTACGAACCACAGTTGAAGATTTATCATGATCTTTTATCCTAACAGGAAAAGGTGGTTTCTCAACATAAGCGGTAGGAACAATAGGATCATTATAAGTGACAGTCTTTTCTTCAACTTTAATTGGTGCAGCTACTTTTACTTCTATGGGAGGATGATATTTAAACCACTTTTCCCTAGGGATATCAACATGAGTAGCAAAAGATTCACAGAAAGAAGCTACTATTTCAGAGTCAAGTCCATATTTAGTGCTAAATTTACGAAAACATCGGTATCCATAAAAGATTTAACACAATCAAACTTAGGTGTCATACCTGACTCCTTACCTTTGTCGAGGTCCCAATCTTCAGAGTTGCATTTAATTCTTTTCAATAAATCCCATTTGAATTCAATAGTCTTCGTCATGAAGGAGCTAGCACAAGAAGCAGCATGCATGGTGCGATTGTTATCAGAAAGCCGAGCATATAAATTTTGAATAATCATCTCTCTTGAGAGCTCATGATTGGGGCATGAATATAACATTGATTTAAGCCTCCCCCAAGCTTGAGCGATGCTTTCTCCTTTGCGAGGCCAAAAATTATATATATAATTGTGATCACGATGAACAAGATGCATAGGACAAAACTTTTGATGAAATTTCAATTTCAATTGTTTGTAGTTCCATGACCCCGTATCATCACATAGCCTATACCATGTCAATGCATCTTCCTTCAAAGATGAAAGGAATACCTTCTTCTTAATAACATCTCCGGGTACACATGCAAGCTTAAATAATCCACAAACTTCATCCACATATATTAGGTGCTCATCACGACGCGTTATTCCGTCTCCTGCAAAAGGATTAGCTAGCAGTTTTTCTATCATACCCGAAGGAATTTCAAAGCAGACATTTTTATTTTCAGTAGGTTCAGTAGGTTGAGGAGCAACTCTTTTCTCTACTGGTTGGGGTGAAGATACCCCGAACAAGTCCCTCAGAGGATTACTTTCCATAGTAACAAGTGACAGTAAATTTCAGCGCACTATATAAATTTTCCTTACCAAATTCCACCTACCAAAGGCGCTTCACTCCACGGCAACGACGCCAGAAAGAGTCTTGATGACCCACAAGTATAGGGGATCTATCGTAGCCCTTTCGATAAGTAAGAGTGTCGAACCCAACAAGGAGCAGAAGGAAATGATAAGCAGTTTCCAGCAAGGTATTCTCTGCAAGTACTGAAATAAGTGGTAACAGATAGTTTTGTGATAGGATAATTTGTAACGAGCAACAAGTAACAAAAGTAAATAAAGTGCAGCAAGGTGGCCCAATCCTTTTTTAGCAAAGGACAAGCCTGGACAAACTCTTATATAGAGAAAAGCGCTCCCGGGGACACATGGGAATATCGTCAAGCTAGTTTTCATCACGTTCATATGATTCGCGTTTGGTACTTTGATAATTTGGTATGTGGGTGGACCGGTGCTTGGGTACTGTCCTTACTTGGACAAGCATCCCACTTATGATTAACCACTATTGCAAGCATCCGCAACTACAACAAAAGTATTAAGGTAAACCTAACCATAGCATGAAACATATGGATCCAAATCAGCCCCTTACGAAGCAACGCATAAACTAGGGTTTAAGCTTCAGTGACTCTAGCAACCCATCATCTACTTATTACTTCCCAATGCCTTCCTCTAGGACCAAATAATGGTGAAGTGTTATGTAGTCGACGTTCACATAACACCACTAGAGGAGAGACAACATACATCTCATCAAAATATCGAACGAATACCAAATTCACATGACTACTAATAGCAAGAGTTCTCCCATGTCCTCAGGAACAAACGTAACTACTCACAAAGCATAATCATGTTCATAATCAGAGGGGTATTAATATGCATATAGGATCTGAACATATGATCTTCCACCAAATAAACCGAGTAGCATCAACTACAAGGAGTAATTAACACTACTAGCAACCTACTAGTACCAATCCCGGACTTGGAGACAAGAATTGGATACAAGAGACGAACTAGGATTTTGAGAGGAGATGGTGCTGGTGAAGATGTTGATGGATATTTCCCTCTCCCGATGAGAGGAGTGTTGGTGATGACGATGGCGATGATTTCCCCCTCCCGGAGGGAAGTTTCCCCGGCAGAACAGCTCTGTCGGAGCCCTAGATTGGATCCGCCAATGTTCCGCCTCGTGGCGGCGGAGATTCGTCCGAGGAGATGGCTTACGATTTTTTTCTCATTGAAAGACTCCATATAGCAGAAGATGGCCATCGGAGGGCCACCAGGGGGCCCACAAGGTAGGGGGCGCGCCCAGGGGGTAGGGCGCGGCCCCACCCTCATGGGCAGGGTGTGGCCCCCCTGGTGAACTTCTTGCGCTAAGTATTTTTTATATATTCTGAAAACGTCTGCCGTGAAGTTTCAGGACTTTTGGAGCTATGCAGAATAGGTCTCTAATATTTGCTCCTTTTCCAGCCCAGAATCCTAGCTGCCGGCATTCTCCCTCTTTATGTAAACCTTGTGAAATAAGAGAGAATAGGCATAATTATTGTGACATAATGTGTAAAAACAGCCCATAATGCAATAAATATCGATATAAAAGCATGATGCAAAATGGACGTATCACTTATCAACAAAAGAAAAAAAATCCATCTATGATTTAAGACACTACTTTTGGGATGACCCACATCTTTATAAAGAAGGAGTAGATGGTATTATTAGATGTTGTGTACCTGAGCATGAACAGGGACAAATCCTACGGAAATGTCACTTCGAAGCTTGTGGAGGACATCATGCTGGAGATATAACTGCTCACAAGGTATTGCAATCTGGATTTTATTGGCCTACTCTCTTCAAGGATGCCCGTAAGTTCATCTTATCTTGTGATGAATGTCAAAGAATAGCTAATATCAGTAAGCGTCAAGAAATGCCTATGAACTACTCACTTGCTGTTGAACCATTTGATATTTGGGGATTTGATTACATGGGACCTTTTCTTTCCTCTAATGGGTATACACATATTTTGGTTGCTGTAGATTATGTTACTAAATGGGTAGAAGCTATTCCAACCAGTAGTGTTGATCACAACACCTCTATTAAAATGCTTAAGGAAGTTATTTTCCCAAGGTTTGGAGTCCCTAGATATTTAATGACTGATGGTGGTTCACACTTTATTCATGGTGCTTTCAGTAAAATGCTTGCCAAGTATGATGTTAACTATAGAATTGCATCACCTTATCATCCTTAGTCTAGTGGTCAAGCTGAACTTAGCAATAGAGAAATAAAATTAATTTTGCAAAAGACTGTCAATAGGTCCAGGAAGAATTGGTCTAAGAAATTAGATGATGCACTTTGGGCTTATAGAACGGCATATAAAAAGTCCTATGGGTATGTCTCCTTATAAAATATTCTATGGAAAAGCTTGTCATTTGCCTCTTGAGTTAGAACATAAAGCATATTGGGCCATCACAGAACTCAATTATGATTTCAAACTTGCTGGTGAAAAGAGGTTATTTGATATTAGCTCATTAGATGAATGGATAACCCAAGCTTGTGAAAATGGAAAAATTATTAAAAGAAAAAGTTAAAAGATGGCATGACACAAGAATCCAAAAGCGTGAGTTTAAAGTCGGAGAATATGTTCTTTTGTACAACTCTCGTTTCAGATTCTTTGCAGGAAAACTCCCCTCAAAATGAGAAGGCCCCTACATTATCGAGGAGGTTTATCAGTCTGGAGCCATCAAAATAAATAATGCTGAAGGTACTAATCCGAAGGTTGTCAATGGGCAACGAATAAAACATTATATCTCAGGTATGCCCATTAATGTTGAAAGTAAATTATCCAAACTATGTGTAATGCCCAGGATCCTGCTATAGCTCCCACGTGTTGAGGCATGACTTAGAGACATAACCGCATAGTGGTTTTGTCGCAAGAAGGGTCATCTTCACAAACATCCCATGTAATGAATAAGACAGGGATAAATAGAGTTGGCTTACACTCGCAATGTCACAAAATACATAAATAATTCTTACATCATCCAAATACTCTCATAGACTGACTACGGTCAAATCCAAATGAAAAGGGAAGATAAACCCCGAATGCTAGATCCCCGATCGTCCCAACTGGCCTCCACTACTGATTATCAGGAAACGACACATAGTAACGACCAAGGTCCTCGTCGAACTCCCACTTGAGTTTGGTAGCAACACCTGCACTGGTATCATCGGCACCTGCAACTGTTTGGAAGTATCTGTGAGTCACAAGGACTCAGCAATCTCACACCCGCGAGATCAAGACTATTTAAGCTTATGGGTAGGATAGGGTAATTAGGTGGAGTTGCAGCAAGCGCTAAGCAAATATGGTGGCTAACATACGCAAATAAGAGTAAGATGAGAAGCCGCGCAACGGTCATGAAGCTAGAAGTGATGAAGAAGTGGTCCTGAAACGACTTATGTTCAAACATAACTCCAAAACCGTGTTCACTTCCCGGACTCCGCTGAAAAGAGACCATCACAGCTACACACTGATACGTCTTCAACGTATCTATAATTTTTGATTATTCCATGCTATTATATTATCTGTTTTGCATGTTTATGGGCTTTATTGTACACTTTTTATTATTTTGGGACTAACCTATTAACCGAACAGGAATATCAAATGGAATCCAAATGGAATGAAACCTTCGCGAGGATCTTTTTTGGAACAAATGCAATCCAGGAGACTTGGAGTGGACGTCAAGGAAGTAGTGAGGCGGCCACAAGGTAGGGCGGCGCGCCCAGGGGGCCAGGCGGGCCCCCACCCTCATGGGCTCCTCGCAGCTCCACCAACCTACTTCTTTCGCCTATATATACTCTTATACCTAGAAAACATCCAGGAGAGCAACGAAACCACTTTTCCACCGCCACAACCTTCTGTACCCATGAGATCCCATCTGGGGACCTTTTTCGGCGATCTATCGGAGGGGGATTCGATCACGGAGGGCTTCTACATCAACACCATAGCCTCTCCGATGATGTGTGAGTAGTTTACCATAGACCTTCGGGTCCATAATTATTAGCTAGATGCCTTCTTCTCTCTCTCTCTCTCTCTCTCTCTCTCTGGATCTCAATACAAAGTTCTCCTCGATGTTCTTGGCGATCTATTCAATGTAATTATTTTTGCGGTGTGTTTGCCGATATCCGATGAATAAGATTAAGATTAAGATTAAGATTATCTATGAACAATATTTGATTCTTCTCTGAATTCTTATATGCATGATTTGATATCTTTGCAAGTCTCTTTGAATTATCAGTTTGGTTTGGCCTACTAGATTGATCTTTCTTGCAATGGGTGAAGTGCTTAGCTTTGGGTTCAATCTTGCGCTCGATCCCAGTGACAGAAAGGGAACCGACACGTATTGTATTGTTGCCATCAAGGATACAAAGATGGGTTTTATATCATATTGCTTGAGTTTATCCCTCTACATCATGTCATCTTGCCTAATGCGTTACTCTATTTTTATGGACCTAATACTCTAGATGCATGTTCGATAGCGGTCGATGTGTGGAGTAATAGTAGTAGATGCAGAATTGTTTTGGTCTACTTGACACTAACGTGATGCATATGTTCATGATCATGCCTAGATATCATCATAACTATGCTCTTTTCTATCAATTGCTCGGCAGTAATTTGTTCACCCACCATAATATATGCTATCTTGACAGAAGCCACTAGTGAAACCTATGGCCCCCGGGTCTACTTTACATCATATAAGTTTCCGATCTACAATTCTACTTTACTATTTATTTTGCAATCTTTAATTTTCAATCTATACGACAAAAATACCAAAAATATTTATCTTATTATCTTTATCAGATCTCACTTTCGTAAGTGACCGTGAAGGGATTGACAACCCCTTTATCGCGTTGGTTGCGAGGTTCTTGTTTGTTTGTGCAGGTACTAGGTGACTTATTGTAGTCTCCTACTAGATTGATACCTTGGTTCTCAAAAACTGAGGGAAATACTTACGCTACTTTGCTGCATCACCCTTTCATCTTCAAGGGAAAACCAACACATGCTCAAGAGGTAGCGCACACGTGGTTGATTCATTTTAATTAAGTCAAGTGTCAAGTTCTCTACAATCGGATATTAACAAATTCCCATTTGCCACATAACCGCGGGCACAGCTCTCAAAAGTTTATACCCTGCAGGTGACGGTGTCCTGGACTAGGGGTACTCACCACATCGTCTCCCGAAGAGTTGGATTGCGCCGAGGACCCCCATGGTCGGTTACTCATGGGCCAGTTCGGGCAGCCGAAGACATATACGAGGAGGTTTCCACAAGACTTAGTGATCAAGACAAGGACTCCTCTCCGCCGACATATTCGACTAGGACTCTTGTTATCCTAGGCCTCTGGTATGTTATATAAGCCGAGGCCAGGCTAGTCAATAGCTGATTATGGCATTATTCATCATACCCCCAGGTTTTAGACTTGATACTCCATCAATATAAACAAGAGCAGGACGTAGGGTTTTACCTCCATCAAGAGGGCCCAAACCCGGGTAGACATCGTGTCCCCTGTTTCCTGTTACCCATCGATCCACGATACACAGCTTGGGACCCCCTACCAGAGATCCGCCGGTTTTGACACCGATAATGGTGCTTTCATTGAGAGCTCCACTGTGTGATCGGCAAAGGATCAATGGCTCGCCCGCAGATCAACTGCGACGCCGGCTTCTTCATCGCCGGCTCGACTCATCACCTTGGCTCGACCGAGGACCGCACTCTATCTCCGATCATCATGTTCGGACGGGGGCCTTTATCAACATCAACTCCGATCTCTATCAAGATCATGAAGGGATCATCCATGGAGCTCGGGGGCTCAACGTCAACATTATCCTCGGGCGACCGTGCTGTTTTTCCGAATAGCGAACTTGTATCCGCTGCCACCACCTCCTCGAGCATCACTTTGACGATTCCTTTGCTGGAATTGTGTGGAATTGAGTCTACAACAACCATGCAAAATTTTGTCGAGTTCCGATGGAGGAATCTCCGACAATCTACGATATACCAGAGCCCTGTCAAATCTGGATGGGAATCTAGACGAGTTTAGGGCGTGGTCTCCAGCACCTAGCTCGGACGTCCTTTGGAAGATCCAACCGTTGATCGACTGTAGAATTCCTATATCTACCACCCCCAAACTTTCAGCTCGATCCGACCGTCCAAACTCCGGGAACCTTCCGATTAGTGCATCACTTTTCGGATGTGTTTTCTGCGCGAATACGGATCCGACCAGAATTCATGTTTCTTTATGAACGTGATATTGGACAACCTTCTTAAAGGAATTTTCTCCTGGGGTATCGTGCATTGTTTTTAACACGTACCCATACAAGTTTAATCCCTCCTTGAGGCACTCTTCACCATCACGCTGGTGTCACACCAGTCGGGTAACATTGCTCCACGTCTGCCAACTTGCGCTAGACAGATCGTTGCTTCATCGAGCCGAGCCTAACCTTATCGGATCATTAGCTCGGCAAGCCGAACAAGAGGTCGGCATCGCGAAGGATAAATCATCACCAACACCATCGCCCCATGGATTGCACGGGTCAGGCGCGCTGACATCACTGCTCGGTCACTTCATCAATTCGGCATTGACCGCATCACAAGTTATGACCAGCGTCGGCATGGCCGCACTTTTGCTTTTTCAAGTTGATGTCCATCATGCCGAACTGCTTCAACACCTCGGCTGACATGGCAGCTGCAACATCTCCTTACTGACCCGCTCCATCATCCCGGCTAAACCGGGGACTTTGCTATTTCTTCATCAACATACTCCGGTGAATTCGGCGTCACCAGTCGACCAGCTTCGTCATGATTAGCTGGACCGGGGGCTTTGCCTCGGTAAGCCCACCTTTGCCAGCATCGACATACCATCGCTTTATCGCCCATCAGGCAATGGGTGTGCGGATCGAGTCCCAGTTTTGGGAGTAACCTTTCTTCAGATTGCTACAACACATAAACCAGGTGCTATTAATCCTAGTATTTTTTCTTGCTTGGGTTTATTTTTCCCAAGGAATTATTACTTTGGTATGTCTCATCCTCTGTACACAGGTCTATCAAATGGTGGCCGCATTAACAACAGTTGCGTGGTGGTTCGATCAGTCTCCATATAAAGTTCGGCGAATACCGCATCCGGAACTCAGACCGGCCTGCGAATTCAGGCTTGGTCACACCTTCACCACGTCACGCCAACGCCCTGCATCGACATGACTTTGGCGCCAGGCCACATCTCTTTCAATAAATTATTTTTGCAAAAAGAAATTGTCCTCTTTGGACCACACTATTTTATGTGTGTAGGTGATCGACTTCGACTGTGTCATGCGATCACTTTGGCAAGCCGACGTCGTTGTCCCAATCAGCTCGAGCGATCATCTTGTTGGTCGAATCGCCATACCGACATGTTCGGTTGCCTCGAGAACTTCGGCATCGCTGAGAGAGCTCTACCTTATTGAGTGTTCGGCACACGGGCCATATTTCTTTTATTACTCACTTTGCGTAAATTATTAATTATGCAACAATATTTTTATTATTCCTATTATCTCCGGCTTGCACTATTTTCTATGCATAGGTAAAGGATTCGGGTCGGGCAGCACTGTCACCTCGGCGTACCGACGTACCACGTCACCTCGGTTGGACCGAGGGCTTCGTCATTACTTCATTAAGCCACGCCGGGGACTTCGGCGTCACACTCCGGCCTGCATTGGACGTGCTAGGTCGCCACTTCGGAGTGTCGAGCTCTTCGCTCCGCCACCTCGGGACCGGCTTGGGCGTTGGGACCCTGTCCCGCCGTAAGCTCGGACCGAGCATCGACACCGAGCACATTAACCAGCTAAGTCGCTTCCATGCTTAAAAACCTTTAGTTTTAAATTTCGTTCGGTTCGACCAAGCATTATGCTTTTTTGACAAAGAGTCATTTGTGAAAACCTTTCTTTGTCAAAACCTTGTTTGTTGCAAGCAAATTCAAATACCCCGTTTACTTGGGGCTTCCTTTATGAAGCCTTTTCTCTTGCATATGATTATACTTGTATGTCTTCGTTCCTTGTTCGTGTATTACGCCACAATATGAACCATGTTGACTTAAGTTTTTCGCAAGCTGGGTTGCCTGGCTCCTGTGCTTACCCCTACGTTCCCGATTGTTCAGCTAGGGAGTAAAGGGAGCACCTCTGTGATTGTTACTACCGGGTCATCCGAGTTAGTACCTCAGACTGGGTGAAGCCGAAAGCTAGCGCTCTTATTGTTTTCAATTATGGTCGGCACACAACGGAACTCATGAATACAAAAAATCTATTGCAACAGTCTCATAGTAACAATGAGCAACCGAAGAAAGGTATAGGTGGAGGTACTATTTTCTTTGAAGATGCTTCTTACACTTCGTCAGTAATATAGCATAAGTTCCCTGAGCGCGCTTTGTCTGTTATAGCCTTATGGCATGATTTCCTGGTTATCGGAAACATCCTCGATATTCTCGACAGGTGGAGTACATAACATTTTTCGGCCCTTGGCCGAAGAGGGAGAAGCCGACGGTCGGTTAAGACGCGATTAAAGTTCAGGTGAACATAGATATGATATAAGTACTTTGGTACATACAATCATTATACATAAAATTCTTTTACCCAAGTCACTTGGGGGCCCTTAAAATTTAGTTGTCTTATAGGAAATGTGTTTTCTTCGTGGTCGTTGCAAAGTCTTTTTTCTACCGCTCCTTTTTCGACTTGAGTGTATGGTCAATAGCCGGATAGCCTATCTTCTCTCTAAAAGCCGCTCGAATTTAGTTTGCTAAACTGACCTCGAAGAAGTACTCCGCCTTTGGGATAAGGAGCTTGAAGCCGTAGGCTGACCCGCGTGAAGTCTTGAGATCAGATGTGTCATGTCAAAGCATGACAAAAGCACAATTTTTTCCCAATTTTCGGATTGGCACCGAACACTTGATCTTGTTCGGACGTCAAGATTTTACTGACATTTTTTTGTTTTCCAAGCTTATGGCACTTTCAAACTATTTGTGTGTTTCAGCATAAGTCTCGCAGTGCAACGCCGGAGACCTTTAGAGATTCGGCAAAAAAATTCTCGGATATTGCTATATATGCATCGGTTTCGAATTGTGTCTTCGGTCAATAGTTGGGTTGCCTGGCTCCTGTGCTTGCCTCCTATGTTCCTCTTTGTTCAACTAGGTGCGCAAAGGGAGAACCATTGTGATTGTGCTTCCAGCTAGCATGGTTAAGCGCCTTAGTGGAGAAAGCCGAAAACTGACTGTCACAATAAGCGCAAACTGGTCAGCTATCCGATGACTGTGTTAAACTATAAGATCGATAGAGGTCGCCCCGTGTTAAATGACAGGCCATTCATAACATTGGCCGGAGTGTCTACGGCTTGACCTTGACTGTCGTCGAACACTACCGGGGGCTAGTAATTGGCCTCCCAAACTAAATCCTCAATATTTTGCTCTTACATTAGAGCTAAGGTTTCATGATCATGCTTACCATGAAAACCAAAAGAAAGGAACCAATAGCAGGCTATTTTCTTTGCAAGACATTTCTTATGTTAAACAACAATATAACATATCTCTCTGCGTACCTTTGTTTATAAAACCATATGGCCAGATTGCCTTGTTTGTCGTAAATCTTTGCCCTCACAAAGGTTTTTAAAGTAGGACAAACACCCCTCGGCTACTGGCCGAGGAGGTGGAAGCCGATGGTCGGTCAATAAAGTTTTGTACAATGCAGATCCGAGCATTAATGATGTAAAGTACTCGGATACATAAGAATCATTACACATAATTTGTGGTTTTACTCTGGATATCGATCCTTAATTCAACCACCCGTGACCGCATTAAGGCTCGGGGGCTACTGGGCTTTGGGCTTATCATTTACTAATATTAAAGGGGTACATCGATCCCTTGATCTTGTGTTGCCACCCGACCAGTGTCTCGGGGGCTACTGCATTGGCAATCCAGTGCAGAAAATTTAAGTGCAATATAGTTTTCGAGGAGATTATGATTCTCAGGTTGGTCGGCCGCACCCAACCTGAGTCTCGAGGACTCTGCACACCTCTTGTTGGGTCCTGAAGTATTCTGCCGAGCTAGGAGTTGATCCTCAGGCCGATTTTTGCAAATCAACATGACTCTCAGCGGATGCTGGGATCATGGGTCTTATGTCATCCTTCAGGTGCATCTCGGGTTTTAGACCGATACACACCTTGAGGGCTACCGGCTATATATCTCGGCAGACAATAAATTGCACCAATCAAAAATATTGACAAAAAACCGGCCCACAGTCGGGGTGGTGCACCACCTCGGAAGCAGTCCGGCATAAAGCTCGGGCGCCAGTGGCTGGCTCCATAGAGGGCATTTCCGGCATTAAGCTCGGCTAAACTCCTTCAACTTTTCTGAACCAAGGTGATCTACGACACCTCGGATATAGTCCAGCGTCGGAGCTTGGACATAGTCCGGCGTTGAGCTCGGATACATTCCGGCATTGGAGCTCGGAAGCGCTCCAGCGTTGGTGCTCGTCTGCAAAAGAAACCTCGAATATAGTCCGGTGTTGGAGCTCAGACGCAAGAGGACACTGCCGCCCAGGAACAACTTCAAACCCGAGGTGGCATAAAAATAACAAGGCATTGATAAAGGCCGAAGACTTAAAGGGCTCCTCGGATACCCGACGTGTGAGATCTTCAGATTTAGCTCGGCAATCCTCAAGATAGAAGATGGGAATATTTGTTGAACCAGTTTTCAAGACCGACGACCGAAGACGAAGAACAGTTCGGAAGTACCGAGGAGTGTCCCCAACTTGAAGACCGGTTCAGGGGGCTACTGGTGGTGTCCTGGACTAGAGGGTACTAACCACATCGTCTCCCGATCAGTTGGATTGGGCCGAGGACCCCCATGGCTGGTTACTCATGGGCCAGTTCGGAAATCCGAAGACATATACGAGGAAGATTCCACAAGACTTGGTGATCAAGACAAGGACTCCTCTCCACCGATGTATTCGAGTAGGACTCTTGTTATCCTAGGCCTCTGGTATGTTATATAAGCCGAGGCCAGGCTAGTCAATAGATGATTATGGCATTATTCATCATACCCTCACGTTTTAGACCACAACATATGATCTCGAGGTAGATCAACTCTGTACTTGATACTCCATCAATATAAACAAGAGTAGGACGTAGGGTTTTACCTCCATCAAGAGGGCCTGAACCTGGGTAACCATTGTGTCCCCTGTTTCCTGTTACCCATCGATCCATGATACACAGCTTGGGACCCCCTACCCGATATCCGCCGGTTTTGACACCGACAGCAGGGGTGTCCCAACTTAGCCCATTACAAGCTCTCACGATCAACGAAGGATATTCCTTCTCCCGGAAATACCCGATCAGTCTCGGAATCTCGGTTACAAGACATTTCGACAATTGTAAAACAAGACCAGCAAGACCGCTCGACTGTACCAACAAATCCCGATAGGAGCTACACATATCTCATTCTCAGAGCACACCGGATGAGACATCCTACGAGTAAAATGAACCCTCAAGTTTCCCCGAGGTGGCCCCGCAGTCTATTCGGTTCGGACCAACACTCAGAGGAACACTGCCCCCCGAGGGGTGTTAAAATAAAGATGACCCTCGAGTCTGCAAAACCCAAGGGGAAGTTATAGGCAGGCAAATGTAAAACCAAGGTTGGGCCTTGCTAGAGGAGTTTTATTCAAGGCGAACTGTCAAGGGGGTCCCATAACCCCAACCGCATAAGGAACACAAAATCAAGGAACATAACACCGGTATGACGGAAACGAAGGCGGCAAGAGTGAAACTAAACACCAGACATAAGGCCGAGCCTTCCACCCTTTACCAAGTATATAGATGCATTAATTAAATAATAGATAAGGTGATATCCCAACATATCCATGTTCCAACATGGAACAACCTACAAGGCACCTCCAACTAGCAACACTATAAGAGGGGCTGAGCAAAAGCGGTAACTTAGCCAAACAACGGTTTGCTAGGAAGGTGTGTTAGAGGCTTGACATGGCAATATGGGAGGCATGATATATCAAGTGGTAGGTAGCGTGACATAGCGATAGAACGAACAACTAGGAAACAAAGATAAAAGTGATATCGAGGGTAATGGTCATCTTGCCTACAATCCCGCTAGGAAGAAGACTGAATGCATGAAGAAGACGAACCAACGTCGTCGAACGGGTCCTAACAATCGCAACGTGGCCGGAACTATCAAGAAGAAGTACAACCGGAAATAAGAAAACAACATGGTAAACAACCACCACATAGACATGGCATGATGCACAATCAAGTATGCTGCATGTCCATTTTAAATATGCTTGGCATAGCAAAGTGCACAAACAAAACTACAAGTTAAGTGGAGCTCAACATGTAACAAGATGCATGTTCACGAAACACCACATTCATTTATTTAGTTCTCTCCCGTTTAGGTACTCAATAATATTAGATGTTGTTAAACATGGCAAGAGGTGAAGCATATGTAAACTACACATCTATGCAAGTTTAAATGAGGCCGGAACAACAAACAACAAGTCTAGAAAATCCCCAAATGAAATATTTGAATTTGGTACTGTTCTGTCCTAAACACAATTTTAGATTTATTAAACATGAATGTAAAGTGCACCAAGTTAATCTATGCATTTTTCTACCCCATTTACATATAAAGTTTATTTAAAACCGAGCTACGGTTAATTAGTTATGAAATAAATCATTTTAGCATGTTATTTAGCAAAATAATCAAACAACATTTTAAACATGGATGAAAGTTGCATATTATGAAAGTAGATCAAATTCTAAGCATTTTACATGTATAGTTTGTTTTAATACGATGCATGGTTATTTAGGTATGAGCATTTTAAAATGATGGCAATTTCTTGTAAATATGCAATTGCCTGGATAAATGATAAAATCGCAGAATGAAAAAAAAACGTCTATGGGCCGAATCTGCTGGAACTGGGCCAACCGATGGAAAAAAGGAGGCGCTGGGGGTTGCCTCACCATGGGCCAAGGCCCAGTTCGGCGGAGGTAGGGGATCGAGCGGGCGAGGTCAACGCTCGTCCTCCTCTGTCCTCCGTGTCTGCAACAAGTCGATGAAGGAGGACGCAGGCGATGCAGGGCACAGGACTTGGTGCGATGCTGATCCAGCGATGATGGCGCAATGAAGGGAGGCTGGCGGAGGCCGAAAACGGGGAACTTGGTGCGGTGGCTTGAAGGCGAGCGACAGCTCGATGCAGGGGACTCGGTGTAGGGGAACTGGGCATGCGGCTTGGTCGTCGGCGCTGGGACGGCAACATCACGTGATCCGGTCAGGAAGGGTCGTGGCTGGAGGAGTCCGGCCGAACCTGGAGGAAGCCGTCCGCGAGCTTGGCTCCTGCGGACATGGCAGTTCAGGGACTTGGCGAGGTAGAGGGAGGCAGACACGACAGTGGCGGCGATGCAACACGAGGACGGCGGCGTCGAAGCCCTCTCCATGGCGGCATAGAGGGAGCGGAGAAATTAGGGAGGTGGAAGAAGAAGGATGGAAAAGGAGAAAGGTGACGAGGGCTGGCCTTGCCGCGGTGGTCTCCATGGCGAGCGGCGGCGTACAACGCGAACGAGCGAAGGCTCGCGGGACCTCCGGCGCTCGGGCAGGCAAGATGGAGCACACCGTGGAGCGAGGGCATTGGGGACGAAGCTAGAATGGGCGGTGGCCATGGCGTTCCTGGTGGGGTTCCAGCGAGGCTGTGCTGGTCGTCGGCGCTCCATGAAGATGAAGGAGCTCGGTCTCGCTCGAGAGCTTGGGTTCCTCCTGATCTGGACCTCAAGCAAGGCAGCGGGGCTGCAGTGTGGAGCGAGAGGTGGCTAGCTCAGGTCGGCTGCGAGAGCATTTTTGGATCGGGGAGAACATGAGGAAGATGTCAATTGTGTGGAGATGGATCCCGAGGTGGGAGATGAGTGCGGCGGCGGCAGGGACAAATCCCCTAGAATTTAGGGTTGGTCTGTTTAAATAGGTAGGAGATTAGGGTAGGGATTAACTCGGTCCGCTCGATCGGAATCGGGCGGTCGAGAAAAATAGGTTAGGTAGCCCAAATAACAAAATGAAGATGTTTTAGGGATGTTAGGGGATGATCCGGACCCAACGGTGACGACTGTCCGGGTTGGGTTCGGGACAACTTTCGGACGCGCACGAGGGGCCTAACAAAAGGCCACGTAGACAAGGAGGGGTTGATGAGCTCATAGAATAGAGTTTATGCCGTCAGACAAGAGGGACTCGAAAACCCTGATTGGTCTCGAAACGGTCAACGAAGACAAGGGGGGATGTGGCAAGTACGAACGGATGCAAACTTTATGAAAACATGACGGCAACGGAGTGCCGATGCAATGCGAATGATGCGATGATGAATGCAACAAACAAATAAAACACACAGCAACAACAAAATAACTGGAAGGCTTCTGGAGCGTCGGTCTTGGGGCGTCACAACACTCCTCCACTTACAAGAGATCTCATCCCGAGATCTAAGGATGGCACTGGAGAGAAGCGGGAAGAGCAAGAGGTAAAATAAAGTTGCTTCTTTTACAAAAGAGTGAAACCAACGAACCTTGAGAGGTTAAACAAATTGAATGAAGGAATCCAACAAAGATGCAAGAAGTTGAAACTACTCCATTATAAAAGAGGAACAAGGAACATTGCGAGAACCTTTTAGGTTGAAGGACATGAAACAAGAGCTTGATGGACCAAAAATAATATGAAAGCACACTGGTAGAGAAGAGAAACAAGGAACACCATGTGAACCTTGGAGTTTGCAAAGCTATAAATGACAAGAACAATGGACAAGAAGTACATGCAAGCACTCCGGTTGAAACGATATGTACAAGGAACGATAAAGATCAATTACGACAACACTCCGGTTGAAAATGGAAGGCATAGAATATGAACTTGGCAAAATGAAAGAATTGGATGAGACTTAGAAGAGGAATGATAGACACAATGTAACATCCCAAATTTTCAATTTGGAATGTTATACATTAGATCATCACTACATATCATATTTTATTTTCTTGTGGGTTTCATCCTAAGAAATTCTACGCAAATCAAGGACCCTCGGAGAGAGTTGGGGATTTCGTTATTTTCATATTTGAGTATCTCAAATTTTGAAAATAGGATCATTTGATTTATTTTATTTTATCTTCAATTATTTCTATTATAAAAATTTGAGAGAGGGAATAAAATGACTTTCCCAAAATAAAGAAATATTGAGGATTTAATAATAAAATCAAATAGGATTTTATTTTGGGAGTTATTGCTATTTTATTTGAATTTAGGAAAAATGCGCGTTTTTCAAAATTGCATTTAGGCCCCAAATAAATGTTCATCTTTTCCGGCTTGACTTTAGAAGTCGGGGAAATTTTATTTTGGGATTTTTGGAGTCAGTTTAGTATTTCTTTTATTTGTTTTTCTGCGCGTAATTATTTTAAAAAACGCGAACCGACTTTGGGTCGTGTTCGTCCAGGACTCCGTCTGACCGGACCTTTATAAGGCGCCGCCCCAAGCCCGTCAGCCCACCAAGCCGCGCCGCACCAAACCCTAACCCTAGCCGCCGCCGCCGCCCGAGCCGCCGCTAGAGCCGCCGCCGCCGCCGGACCCCGCCGCCCCGCCGAGGTTGATCCCGCGCCGCCACCGGCGGTTTTCCTCGAGAAAACTGTTCGGTTTTCGTTCGGTTTTTTTAGATCAGTTTTTTCTATTTAGATCGGTTTATTTCCGATTTAGTTTATTTAGCGAGCATTTGCTCGTTTGTTCGTTTTAACGAATGCGTTCACCGTTTAGTTCCAGAAAACGAACGTTCGTTCGTTAATCTGTTCGTTGTTTTTCTTTTTCTCGGATTTTCTGTAATTATTTCTGATCGTGATTTCTGATCCGATTTTAGTTCTAGTATAACTTTTCGCTCGTTTATCGGAATCAAGCGATTCAAGCGCGTGGAGTTTCGTCTCAAAACCCTCTTTCCGTTTAACCAACTCAAAGAAGATTTTGCTTCTGTAAAATTTGACTTAGATCCAGATTAGTAAACGAAGCTTGTTTCTTTCGCCGTTTGACTTTCGTTGTTTCGTTCGATTTGATTCTTTTTGCAAAACGGAGTTCTTAAGTTGAACTTTCTGGTTAGATCTCTTATTTGAGTTTTACCTGTGCATTAGATGAGTACTTATTGTATGCTTGTTGTTTGCGATAGAGTACCAGGAGTGCGCCGCTTGCTACTTTGAATCTCTAGGTTTCGCGGATCATCAGCCAAGCAAGTAACACTTTGATCATACCTCTTTACTACCCAGTTTTATTGCATTAGATCAATCCTCAAACATTGCATGATTAGGACCTAATTAAATTGTAGGTTTTTGGGGAGTAGATGAGGTAGTACCTATTACCTGTTTTATTGTCAAACCCTTGGGAGTTACTTCTACGTTTGCTTATATTGCCATGCTATGCTAGTAGACGTGGATTGGGTGAGTGTACCCATGACAGATGTGAGATTGTTAAATTAATGGTTTATTTAAGGTGGCAACTTAAACACACATCTGGGTGGATTGAGGCACCTGGGTATTCCAGCGATTGCCTATTTTCTTTATGGACTCGCCACCCAGGCTCAAAGGGATCATGAGATTATTCACACTAGAAACTTCCGTGTGCAGCCAAAAGCTACTATGGGCTCTAGCATAGTTGACTAAGTCGTGTGAACTCTTATAGTGGTAGACTAGCAGATGCAGGGGATGTAGGTTGGTACTGTCTACCCGATCGTAAGGTGCTAGCGCTTCTGAAAGGCTATGTCTCGGTCATCTGTTTCTCAAACATCAGGTAGTGCGAGAATCCCAACGGAGGAGATCGAGTCTTGTGGGGAAAAGTGCGCAAACCTCTACAGAGTGTATAAACTAATCATGGTTAGCCGTGTCCCCGATTATGGATGTCTTGAGTATCTAGTACTTGGATTATCATGTGAATCTCATCATGTTACTTTAATTAATATTGTTGGGTTTTAATGATGATGCTTAATTGGGATTGAGAAGGTGTCTACACTCTCAATGTTTAAGAACCACCATGATAGTTAAATAAAATTTTATTCCTTTGCAGTAGGGAAAAACTGGCTTTACGCAAAACTGTAACCATAGAGCTTTCCACCAGCCATATATGCATGTAGTATAGCTTTATTCTTCCATTACTCTCTATGTGTTACATTGCCAACATATTCCATGTGTTGACCCGTTTTCGGGCTGCAATGTTCATGTTGCAGACTTTTCAGACAACGAGTAAGGTGCCTTTAGGTTGTGGCTCTATACTAAGTGATGCCGTTGGAGTTGATGGACTAGCTTATCTTCCAAGCCTTCCGCTGTTATCATTGCTAGATGGCCTTAAGCCATATTTATTGCAATAAGTTCTCTTTTGAGACATTCGATGTAATAAGAGTGTGATTGCTACTCTGTTATAAATCCTTCAAGTATTGTGCGTGTTAGCATTACTGATCCAGGGATGACAATGATGCATAGAGATCAGACTGGTTGAGGTCTGGTCGCTACAAGATGGTATCAGAGCACATGCTGACTGTAGGACACGACCACTAAGCTAAAGCCCTAGATCACTACTCACTCTTCTCATTTCTGACTTCTCATCTTTTATACTCTGTAGGATGGCGGATGTAAGGAACAAGTTCATGCAACCAGATGAAGATACACCCTTTGGACGCCACCTGAAGGAAGTCACTAAGTACCTGAACATCGGAGTACCAAGCTTCACCGGAACCTACAACTCCACTTTACCTGAAGAGGAGCGCTGGATGATTCAATTTCAATTTCGAGGAAGGACGTTCATGCTCGTCACTGAGCCCATAGAGTTTTCCTTTGATGCACCAACCTGGAGTCTAGGAAAGAGCATGGCAGCCCACATCACCATGTGACATATTGGAGAAGTTTATCGCAATGATCTCAAGGATACTATCTACCAGATTTGTGGGTGCCAAGATGAGCAATGGGAGATGATCAGCACCAGGAAGGATAGATCAATTGCCGCTTTCATCCAGGAGTTAAATCAGCACATTCGACGCCAGGAGAACCAGATGTGTGCAGGCATGATAGATCTAAAGAAGGCGATGACAAGAATCACGGAGCTGGAAGAAGAACTCAAGTCAATGCACGATGGATATGAGGAGGAAATAGCAACACTAGTGGAGAAGAATGATGATCTTAAGAAGAAGGTAAAAGTGTTCATGGGATTTCCCGCAACTGGAGGAGAAGATGATTGCACTTGCCCGGAGAACTACATCATCATCGACGACACCGACTCGGATCTAGATGACAGCGATGATGACTATGTCGACGAAGCTGGAGCGGGTATCATGGAGTCTTCATCGGAGCAGTTTTTCTAGTCGACCACCATAACAGTAGTAGTGTTCCACCATGTATATAGCATAGTCCAAGCACTTTTATAACGATAGTTCTAGACCGATTGTATGCCCTTGTTTGATTGAATGAAGTGATTTTGTGTGCATTGCCTCATGTGCATTTGGGTAGTGTTTTCCCATTAGACCTCATTCTATTCTAATATCTCCCATCTAAACCCATCAGATGCCTCCGAGACGTGACCCCGGATTTACCTTCTCACCGGAGCTCACTCAGTTGATCCTGCAGCAGAATACGTTGATGTAGTTACTAGTCCAGAATTAGAATCAGGGGAACAACAACAACAACCCACCACCGCCACCACCTGTTGATCACTTAACCCATTTTCTTAGGCTGAATCCGTCGGTGTTCTCCAGTAGCACCGAGCCGATTGTTGCAGATGATTGGCTGCGCAAGACAGCAAGGGAGTTCACCACGGCAGGATGCACAGATGTGGAAAAGGTGAAATTTACCGCACATCAGCTTGAAGGACCCGCATCATCATGGTGGGAGAATTTCACAGCCACTTACCCTATCGACATTGTCACATGGGACCAGTTTCAGCAGGCTTTCCGTACTGCCCATGTTTCAGCAGGAGCTATGGCCATGAAGAAGCGCGAGTTTCGCAACTTGCGCCAAGGAGGATGGACAGTTGGCCAATATGTGGATGACTTTAGTAAGCTAGGACGTTATGCCCGAGATGACGTTGCTACGGATGCAGCTAAGCAGGAGAAGTTTCTGGAAGGACTGAATGATGAGTTGAACATGCAGTTGATGGTAGCAAGCTTCAACAACTACCAGGAGTTGGTAGATCACGCACTTATGATTGAAGGGAAGCAGCAGCAGATTGAAAACCGTAAGAGGAAGTATGGATAAGGGAAGTACAATTCTGGAGCTCAGCAGAAGCCGCATTTTACCCCTAAACCGGGAGGACCTTTTCATCATACCCATGGGGGAGGAAGCTCGCACAATCATAATGGCCCCAAGAATGGTAATGGGAATGGAGGAAGCAACGGCCAGAACCGTACCAACCCATCAACACCAGCCAAGAGAGACTTGAGCCAAGTCACTTGCTTTAAGTGTCAGAAGACTGGACATTACGCCAATGAATGTCCTGAAGCCCAGAATGGAAATGGTAATGGAAGCTCTGGGAAGAAGCTGAACCCTTTGAATAGGGGACAAGTGAACCACGTTAACGTGGAGGAGGTTGAGGCTCAGCCAGATGCAGTAAGAGGTAAGTTTTTGGTTAAGTCATTTACTGCACTCGCTCTTTTTGATACTGGTGCATCGCATTCATACATCTCAAGGGGATTTGTGGATAAGTATAAACTGCCAACCCAAGCCCTTAGGTCACCCATGTTAGTAACCTCGCCTGGAGTAGAGTATATGGCTACTCTATGGTGTGATCGGTTACCATTAAGGATTGGTAACTATGTATTTCCCTCAGACCTAATAGTATTGGAATCTAAAGGATTGGATGTGATATTAGGCATGGATTGGTTATCGAAGTATGAAGGGAACATTGAATGCGCCAGTAAGTCAATTTTTCTTACGACGCCAGAAGGAAGAAGGATCAAGTATGTATCCCGACATGTGCCGAAGAGGACTCAAGTAAATTCCTTATCAGGAGTTGTGCAGGAGGAAGTACCAGTGGTGAAGGATTTCCCTGACATGTTTCAGAGGAGTTGCTAGGCATGCCACCGGATAGAGATATTGAGTTTTTGATTGAGCTTTTGCCAGGCACAGGGCCAATATCTAAGAGACCATACAGGATGCCCGCAAAGGATTTGGAGGAGATTAAGAAGCAAATTAAGGAGTTCCTGGATAAAGGTTATATTCGCCCAAGTTCTTTGCCTTGGGGATCGCCAGTACTTCTAGTGGAGAAAAAGGATGGATCGTTAAGGATGGTTGTTGATTATCGAGGATTGAATGAAGTAACAATCAAGAACAAGTACCCACTACCGATGATCAATGATCTGTTTGATCGATTGCAAGGAGCTAAGATATTTTCCAAGATCGATCTGCGATCAGGATACCATCAGTTGAAGATTCGAGAACATGATATACCTAAGACGGCTTTTACCACTAGGTATGGGCTGTACGAGTATACCGTTATGTCATTTGGTCTGACTAACACACCTTCCTATTTTATGAACATGATGAACAAAGTGTTTATGGAGTTTTTGGATAAGTTCGTCGTAGTGTTCATTGATGATATTCTGGTTTACTCGAAGAATGAAGAGGATCATAAGGAGCATTTGCGTTTGGTACTTGAGAAGCTCAGAGAACATCAGTTATATGCCAAGTTTAGCAAATGTGAGTTTTGGTTGAAGGAAGTTGGATTCCTCGGACACGTTATATCCGGAGAAGGTATAACAGTAGATCCCACCAAGGTTGTCACTGTGACAAATTGGGAAGCACCAACAATAGTTGGAGAGATCCGGAGTTTTCCTGGACTTGCAGGATACTACCGGAGATTCATTGAAAATTTCTTGAAGATTGCGAAGCCTATGACAGAGTTGTTGAAGAAGGATACCAAGTTCGTATGGACTGAGGAATGTGAGGCCAGTTTCCAGGAGTTGAAGAAACGTTTGGTTACATCACCAGTGTTGATTTTGCCGGATCAAAACAAGGATTATGAGGTGTATTGTGATGCTTCACGTCGAGGACTTGGAGCAGTGCTTATGCAGGAGGGAAGAGTTGTTTCATATGCCTCACGACAGCTTAAGCCTCATGAGTTGAATTATGCCACGCATGATTTGGAGTTAGCAGCCGTAGTGCATGCATTAAAGACTTGGAGACATTTTCTCATTGGAAACCATTGTGAAGTGTACACGGATCACAAGAGTTTGACGTATATTTTCACACAGAAGGAGCTAAATCTCAGGCAAAGGAGATGGTTGGATCTCATCAAGGATTATGACATGAGATTGCATTATCATCTCGGAAAGGCTAACATAGTAGCCGATGCGCTGAGCCGTAAAAGCCATGTCAACACACTAATGACGGGAGATTTACCGAAGGAGTTAGCCGAGGACCTTCGTGAGCTATGTTTGGAGATAGTTCCGAGAGGCTATGTAGCAGCATTGGAGATTCAGTCTACCTTGATGGATAAGATCAGAGAAGCTCAGAAGACTGACAAGGAGGTTGCCTCTATAAAGGAGAAGATGAGCAAAGGAAAAGCTAAAGGATTTCGTGAGGATGAGCATGATACCCTATGGTTTGAAGACAGTGTTTTTGTGCCCAATGACCCGGAGATCAGGAAGTTAATTTTGCAGGAGGCCCATGATTCACCATATTCGATTCACCCAGGAAATACCCAGATGTATTTGGATTTGAAGGATACTTTCTGGTGGACCAGAATGAAGAAGGATATTGTGGAGTATGTAGCAGTTTGTGATGTATGTCAGAGGGTAAAGGCAGAGCATCAGAAGCCAGCAGGATTGTTCCAGCCATTGCCAATACCCGAATGGAAGTGGGATAAGCTAGGCATGGATTTTATTACAGGTTTTCCTAGAACTCGTTCAGGCTATGACTCGATTTGGGTTGTAGTCGATCGTTTGACAAAGGCAGCTCAGTTCATCCCAGTGAAGACTACTTACACCAGTGCTAAGTTGGCAAAGATATACATGACCAGGATCATATGTCTGCATGGAGTTCCGAGGAGCATTGTATCAGATAGAGGAACCCAGTTTACCTCAAAGTTCTGGAATCAGTTGCACGAAACTTTGGGTAGCAGGCTAGAGTTCAGTACAGCTTTTCATCCACATGACAGATGGACAGACCGAGAGAGTCAATCAGATTTTGGAGGATATGCTGAGAGCTTGTGCGCTAGATTATGGATCTAGTTGGGACGACAATTTGCCATATGCAGAGTTCTCTTACAACAACAGTTATCAATCCAGTTTGAAGATGGCCCCTTTCGAAGCCTTGTACGGAAGGAGGTGCAGGACCCCATTGTCGTGGGATGAAGTTGGAGACTACCCGTTGTTTGGACCGGATTTGATTAAGGAGTCTGAACAGAAGGTGAAATTGATTCGTGACAGGCTCAAGGTAGCCCAGTCCAGGAAGAAGAGCTACGCAAATTCTAAATGTAAGGAAACAGTTTACGAAGTTGGAGACCGAGTTTATCTTCGAGTATCTCCACTTCGAGGAGTTTAGCGGTTTGGAGTCAAGGGAAAGTTAGCGCCACGTTTTGTAGGACCATACAAGGTTTTGGAGTGTATGGGAGAATTAGCCTACAAGTTGGAATTGCCCGAAGGATTGTCAGGAGTTCATGATGTATTCCATGTTTCCCAGTTGAAGAAGTGTCACGCAGAGATGGCTAATATACCGCTAAGCGATACAGTGCCGTGGGAAGCGATTCAGTTGGACAGTGATTTGGCCTATGAGGAGAAACCAGTCAAGATTCTTGAGTATGCCAACCAGTCACCCGCAACAAGGTTATCAAGTTTTGCAAAGTTCAGTGGAGCCACCGCACCGAGGATGAAGCCACCTGGGAGCGAGAGGAAGAACTGCTGAAGGACCACCCTCACCTATTTTCTAGCCAACCCGAATCTCGAGGGAGAGATTCATCTAAAGGGGGGGTAGGTTTGTAACATCACAAATTTTCAATTTGGAATGTTATACATTAGATCATCACTGCATATAATATTTTATTTGCCTGTGGGTTTGATCCTAAGAAATTCTACGCAACTCAACTACCCTCGAAGAGAGTTGGGGATTTCGTTATTTTCATATTTGAGTTTTCTCAAATTTTGAAAATAGGATCATTTGATTTTATTTATTTTATCTTCAATTATTTCTATTATAAAAATATGAGAGAGGGAATAAAATGACTTTCCCAAAATAAAGAAATAATGAGGATTTAATAATAAAATCAAATATGATTTTATTTTGGGAGTTATTGCTATTTTATTTGAATTTAGAAAAAATGCGTGTTTTTCAAAATTGCATTTAGGCCCCAAATAAATTTTCATCTTGTCCGACTTGATTTTAGAAGTCGGGGAAAATTTATTTCAGGATTTTTGGAGTCCGTTTAGTATTTCTTTTATTTGTTTTTATGCGTGTAATTATTTAAAAAAACGCGAACCGACTTTGGGCCGTGTTCGGCCAGGACTCCGTCCGGCCAGGCCTTTATAAGGCGCCGCCCCGAGCCCGTCAGCCCACCGAGCCGCGCCACGCCAAACCCTAACCCTAGCCGCCTCCGCCTCCGCTGCCGCGCCGCCCGAGCCGCCGCCGCCTGCCGTTCCGCCACCCCCTGCCGGAGCCGCCGCCGCCGCCGCCGACGGACCCTGCCGAAGCCGCCGCTGACCCGCCGAAGTTGATCTCGCCCCGCCGCCGGCGGTTTTCCTCAAGAAAACCGTTCGGTTTTCTGTTCGTTTTTTTTAGATCAATTTTTTCTAATTAGATCGGTTTATTTCCAGTTTAGTTTATTTAGTGAGTGTTCATTCGTTTTAACGGACACGTTCACCGTTTAGTTCCAAAAAACGAACATTTCGTTCGTTAATTTGTTCGTCGTATAAATTTCTGATCCGATTTTCGTTCTAGTATAAATTTTCGCTCGTTTATCGGAATCAGACGATTCAAGCGCCTGCAGTTTCGTCTCGAAACCCTCTTTCCGTTTAACCAACTCAAATAAGATTTTGCTTCTGTAAAATTTGACTTAGATCCAGATTAGTAAATGAAGCTTTTTTCTTTCGCCGTTTGACTTTCGTTGTTTCGTTCGATTTGACTCTTTTTGCAAACCGGAGTTCTTAAGTTGAACTTTCTGGTTAGATCTCTTATTTGAGTTTTACCTGTGCATGAGATGAGTACTTATTGTATGCTTGTTTGTTTGCGATAGAGTACCCGAAGTGCGCCGCTTGCTACTTTGAATCTCTAGGTTTCACGGATCATCAGCAAGGGAAGTAACACTTTGATCATACCTCTTTACAACCCAGTTTTATTGCATTAGATCAATCCTCAAACATTGCATGATTAGGATCTAATTAAATTATGGGTTTTTGGGGAGTAGATGAGGTAGTACCTATTACCTGTTTTATTATCAAACCCTTGGGAGTTACTTCTATGTTTTCTTATATTTCCATGCTATGCTAGTAGATGTGGATTGGGTGAGTGTATCCATGCCATCTGTGAGATTGTTAAATTAATGGTTTATTTCAGGTGGCAACTTAAACACACATCTGGGTGGATTGAGGCACCTGGGTATTCCAGCGATTGTCTGTTTTCTTTATGGACCGCCACCCAGGCTCAAAGGGATCATGAGATTATTCATACTAGAAACATCCGTGTGCAGCCACAAGCTACTATGGGCTCTAGCATAGTTGACTAAGTCGTGCGAACTCTTACAGTGGTAGACTAGCGGATGCAGGGGATGTAAGTTGGTACTGTCTACCCGATCATAAGGTGCTAGCGCTTCTGAAAGACTATGTCTCGGTCATCCGTTTCGCAAACATCGGGTAGTGTGAGAATCCCAACGGAGGAGATCGAGTCTTGTGGGGAAAAGTGCGCAAACCTTTGCAGAGTGTATAAACTAATCATGGTTAGCCGTGTCCCCAGTTATGGACGTCTTGAGTATCTAGTACTTGGATTATCATGTGAATCTCATCATGTTACTTTAATTAATATTGTTGGGTTTTAATGATCATGCTTAATTGGGATTGAGAGGGTGTCTACACTCTCAATGTTTAACAACCACCATGATAGTTAAATAAAATTTTATTCCTTTGCAGTAGGGAAAAACTGGCTTTACGCAAAACTGTAACCATAGAGCTTTCCACCAGTCGTATATGCATGTAGTATAGCTTTATTCTTCCATTACTCTCTATGTGTTATATTGCCAGCATATTCCATGTGCTGACCCATTCTCGGGCTGCAATGTTCATGTTGGAGACTTTTCAGACGACAAGTAAGGTTCCTTTAGGTCATGGTTCTATACTCAGTGATGCCGTTGGAGTTGATGGACTCGCTTATCTTCCAAGCCTTCCGCTGTTATCGTTGTTAGATGACCTTAAGCCATATTTATTGCAATAAGTTCTCTTTTGAGACATTCGATGTAATAAGTGTGTGATTTCTACTCTGTTATAAATCCTTCAAGTACTGTGCGTGTTAGCATTACTGATCCAGGGATGACACTGATGCACAGAGATCAGACTGGTTGAGGTTTGGTCGCTACACACAACACTCCGGTTAAAACAGGATAGAGAAGATATATAATGATATAATTTGGACAACACTCCAACTGTAAATGGAAGGAATTGAACATGAACTTTACAAGATGAGAGGATACTTGATGAAATCAACAACACACTGCCTCCGAAACTATTAAAAGAATGACACAAGGGGTAAGAAAGATTTCAGACAGCACTCCGGTTGAGAAGGGAGGCAAAACTTGATAAGATGAGAGAACTTGAATGGAGGACATGACACTCCGGTTGAAATGATAAGCAAAGGAAAGAACATGATCTTTGACAAAAAATGGGATGATGGGTTGAAGAGTTCAACATCACAATGCTTCGAGAACGAACGAATAGAAGCTAGATCGTTAGGAAGAAAGAAAGTAGAAGAAAATGATAACTTCTACCACCAATGAATTTGAAGGCATCCTTAGAAAGAAGGATTGAATGGAGTTGTTGAAAATTAAACAACAAAAGAATAAGGTTGATGTGGGCTTATGGAAAATGTCTCAAAATTATGAGGTGAAATTCTGCCACTAACGGAACCAATATATTGGATTGATATCAACAAGGAGACGAGAAACTTATTTCACTGGTTGGATAAATGAAGAACTTGGGTCATTTATAAGCACCATAAATAGCAACAATCCTTAGGGAAGGCTTTAGGTGAAATCTATACCAAGATAACTCCAATGAAGAGATTGATGGGTTGCAATGGATCTCTTGAACGAAGAGAAAATGATGGGTTTAAATATCTCATTCCTGACAACTTGTGAATCATGAAACCTGAAGGAAATTATCAAGAATGACATAACACCATCTCAAAAGATAAGATAGAAAGAATTGCACTTCGAAATGCAACATGAAGAAAGCTTGAACTCCTCCAAAAGGAATCTTGAAGAACGCTTCGAGAACGAGCGGAATCTTTGATGAACTACCATGTTGAGCCTTTGTGAGAACACCGGTAACAAAAGAATAATCAAACAAAAGGAAAGAGAAGTTAAGAACACAAGGTGAAGCCTTGCAATGATTGGATGGAGCTTCACGATGATATAACCGAGAAAACTTGGAACTCCAGAAAAAAGATGAACAACATATAACTGAGAAATTGATATCATGAACAAACTCCGGTAGAAAGAATTAAACACTTGGAAGAAACAAGAATAAGAATTATGTTATGTGTATCCTTCATCAATTTAAATTGATGACAAGCAACGGATTTGGCATACTACTTATTCCTCTTGAAAAGGATTGAGAAGAGATACGCAAACTATTGAAGGTCTTCAATTATCCACCGGTAGGCTTTAGGAAAGAACGAATGAACTAATATGATACCAGGAGAAGAGTAATCTTGAATGGACCACCATAAGACTTGAAAACGAATGGAGAAAAGAGAACGAATCACTATAAGAATTGAAAACGATTGAAGAAAAGAGAATGGCTCTCTAGGAAGCATTAAAAATGCACGAAGATACTTGAGTGAATTTAGATACAAGATGACGAAGAGATCACAAACTGATTAGAGAGTACTTGAATAATGCACTGGAAGAAATTGGAGATGAATGAAGAAATAAACATTTAGGAGAATTGGTGAACAAAAGCTGAACATTGAGAATTGAAGAATTTTGAAATGACGGCCTTTGGATGATCAAGAAAGGAACGCAACTCCTGACATGTGTCAGATGGGTGAAAAGAATTCTCACAATCGAAAACAATTATGAGAGGATGGCATCAAGCTTGAACTGCGCATCTTCAAAAGAACGGAGCAAGATTGAAGAGAAAATCTTCTTCAGTCTTCAAATGCATAGAATGACAACGAGAAACACCACCATGAATTGTTGAGACACTCCGAAATTAAGAATAGAAAGATTGAGCGAAAGATGAAAACAATTTGAAAAAATCTTGGAGAAGGCATAAGACTGATGGAAAACCATTCTCACGTCAAACTTTGAAAAGAATTTGAGAATAACTCCAGGAAATTAAATGAGTCAGGTAAGATCCTGGGAAAGACCTGTGGGTTAGGGCCCACTCAAAAGGAAACACCATTGAACGATCTTAGAAGAGAGATTGCACAAGTTGAATTAAATAGCTTGAATGAGGTAACAACCTCGAAATAGCCTTGAACGGAGTAAGAATGGAAACACGAATCTTCTAAGATATCTTCAACGCTTCGGAATAAATGAATAGCGAGAGGTGATTGATTAGGGGGTGCACCGGCATGGAAATCATTTGAAACAAGGAAAGGGATGTGATCAACACCAAAATATTGCATTGAATCAACCGGAGAGAAAAATGAGAATGAAGAATGTTGAAATTGAAGCTCGTGAGCATCTCCATGAGAAATCAGCGGTAAAGAATATTAAAGGAAAGGAATGAAGAGTCTTCACATGAATGACATTGATACTTGATTAAGAAATCTGAGTCCTTGAAGAAAAGGGTGGGAGGGCGGGAAAAACAAAGACAACTTGGGACGGATGGAAGAAACACTAGTGAGTAAACTGAGAGTTGATCTTGCGAATGGGGAGAATGATGGGATCATCTCGAAGAGAAGCGCACCGGTTGGAAATAGAATTGGGATGGCAATCTCGATAAATAAGAAGGATTAGTATTGACATAGGAATATGAGAACACCGCTTAGGAAAAGGTATGGAATCAACACTTGACATTGAAGCAACTCAAATACAAAAACTCAAAACAAAACAAAGATTTTGGTTTGCAGAATAAGATGGAAACAAACATATGATGGACCCTATACCGTATCATTTGTCTGTTGGAAAGATATCCTACGAGATACTTGAATTCCCACCTATAAACTCCCAAAACTTTCTGGTTATGCAATCTGGTGTTGGGGATGTAGGGAGGCACAATATATATCACACAACTAGCAAGCCCTACGCTCCACTGTATCCATCCATCAACACATAACCAAGAAAACTCCGGAAATCGTGTACCTCGACCTTCAAAAAGCATCTGATATACGAGCTATGGCGTCGAGGTTATCTCACTAGTAACTGCATATAAGAGATTTTTTATGTCGGCAAGCTCAGGTATACCGGAGCTGCAACGATAAAATTGTGACAACAACAACTCGGAGCTCAACTCCCCGAGACACTGCCACAACCCCCCTAAATGTGAGGAGGCACCAAGAACAATGTTCTCATCACAAGAATATCGGAACGATCCCAAGATACCCGCGTGATCCTAAAAAAATTCATGAAATTTGAGGAGAGGAAAGTCAAAACATCTACGTCATGAGGACTCACCAGAGCAACGAAGGGACTGAGGAGTAAAAAGAATCCTAGTCTCTGATATATATAATCCTAAGACTCAAATTTTGTTCTAGACTCAACAACGTTAGCGATTCGATCAAGCATGGGGCTCCTAATTCGGGGATGGCTCTGATTACCAACTTGTAACACCCACGATGCGGCTATAGCTCCCACGTGTCGAGGCTCGACTTAGAGACATAACCACATAGTGGTTTTGTCGCAAGAAGAGTCACCTTCACAAACATCCCATGTAATGAGTAAGACAGGGATAAATAGAGTTGGCTTACACTCGCCACGTCACACAATACATAACTAATTCATACATCATCCAAATACACTCATAGACTAAGTATGGTCAAACCCAATTGAAAAAGGAAGATAAATCCCAAATGCTAGATCCCAGATCGTCCCAACTGGGCTCCACTACTGATCATCAGGAAAGGACACATAGTAACGACCAAGGTCCTCTTCTAACTCCCACTTGAGTTCGGTAGTATCACCTGCACTTGTATCATCGGCACCTGCAACTGTTTGGAAGTATCCGTGAGTCACGAGGACTCAGCAATCTCACACCCACGAGATCAAGACTATTTAAGCTTATGTGTAGGATAGGGTAATGAGGTGGAGTTGCAGCAAGCGCTAAGCAAATATGGTGGCTAACATACGCAGATAAGAGTAAGATGAGAAGCTACGCAATAGTCGTGAAGCTAGAAGTGATCAAGAAGTGATCCTGAAACTATTTATGTTCAAACATAACTCCAAAATCGTGTTCACTTCCCAGACTCCGCCAAAAAGAGACCATCACGGCTACACACGCGGTTGATTCATTTTAATTAAGTTAAGTGTCAAGTTCTCTACAACCGGATATTAACAAATTCCCATCTGCCACATAACCGCGGGCACGGCTCTCGAAAGTTTATACCCTGCAGGGGTGTCCCAACTGAGCCCATTACAAGCTCTCACGATCAACGAAGGATATTCCTTCTCCCAGAAAGACCAGATCAGTCTCGGAATCCCGATTACAAGACATTTCGACAATGGTAAAACAAGACCAGCAAGACCGCCCGACTGTGCCGACAAATCCCAATAGGAGCTACACATATCTCATTCTCAGGGCACACCGGATGAGATATCCTACGAGTAAAACCAACCCTCAAGTTTCCCCGAGGTGGCCCCGTAGTCTACTCGATTCGTACCAACACTTAGAGGAGCACTGCCCCCCCGGGGGGGGGGGGGTTAAACTAAAGTTGACCCTCGGGTCTGCAGAACAAGGGAAAGTTATAGGTAGGTAAATGTAAAAACCAAGGTTGGGCCTTGCTGGAGGAATTTTATTCAAGGCGAACTGTCAAGGGGGTCCCATAAACCCAACCGCGTAAGGAACGCAAAATCAAGGAACATAACATAGGTATGACAAAAACTAAGGTGGCAAGAGTGAAACAAAACACCAGGCATAAGGCCGAGCCTTCCACCCTTTACCAAGTATATAGATGCATTAATTAAATAAGAGATAAGGTGATATCCCAACATATCCATGTTCCAACATGGAACAAGCTGCAAGGCACCTGCTACTAGCAACGCTATAAGAGGGGCTGAGCAAAAGCGGTAACTTAGCCAAACAAGGATTTGCTAGGAAGGTGGGTTAGAGGCTTGACATGGCAATATGAAAGGCATGATATAACAAGTAGTAGGTAGCGCGACGTAGCGATAGAACGAACAACTAGTAGGCAAAAATAGAAGTGATATCGAAGGTAGTGGTCATCATGCCTGCAATCCCGCTAGGAAGACTGAATGCATGAAGAATATGAGCCAATGTCATTGAACAGATGCTCACAATCGCAACATGACCAGAACTATCAAGAAGAAGTACAACCAGAAAGAAGCAAACAACATGGTAAACAACCACCACATAAACATGGTATGATGCACGATCAAGTATGCTGCATGTCCGGTTTAAATATGAATGGCATGGCAAAGTGCACAAACAAAACTACAAGTTAAGTGGAGCTCAACATGTAACAAGATGCATGTTGGCAAAACACCACATTTATTTATTTAGTTCTCTCCCGTTTAGGTACTCAACAATATTAAATGTTGTTAAACATGGCAAGAGGTGAAGCATATGTAAACTACACATCTAGGCAAGTTTAAATGAGGCCGGAACAACAAACAACAAGTCCAGAAAATCCCCATATGAAATATTTGAATTTGGTACTGTTCTGCCATAAACATAATTTTAGAGTTATTAAACAGGAAAGTAAAGTGCACCAAGTTAATCTATGAATTTTTCTACCCATTTACATATAAATTTTATTTAAAACCGAGCTATAGTTAAATAGTTATGAAATAAATCATTTTAGCATGTTATTTAGCAAAATAAATCAAACAACATTTTAAACATGGATGAAAGTTGCATATTTTGATAGTATATCAAATTCTAAGCATTTTACATGTATAGTTTGTTTTAATATGATGCACAGTTATTTAGGTACGAGCATTTTAAAATGATGGCAATTTCCTGTAAATATGCAATGACTGGGATAAATGACAAAATTGCAGAACAAAAAAAACATCTATGGGCCAAATCTGCTGGAACTGGGCCAACCGAAGGGAAAAAAAGGAGGCGCTGGGGGGGGGGGTTGCCTCACCATGGGCCAAGGCCCGGTTCAGCGGTAGTCCTCATCTGTCCTCCATGTCTGCAATAGGTCGATGCAGGAGGACGTAGGCGATGCAGGGTGCGGGACTTGGCGCGATGCTGATCCGGCGACAGTGGCGCAACGAAGGGAGGCCGACGGAGGCCGAGCACGGGGAACTTGGCGCGGCGGCTTGAAGGCGAGCAACAGCTCGACACAGGGTCCTTGCTGGAGGAGTCCGGCCGAACCTAGAGGAAGCCGTCGGTGAGCTTGGCTCCTGCGGACATGGCAGTTCGGGGACCTGGCGAGGCGGAGGGAGGCAGACACGGCAACGGCGGCGATGCAACACGAGGACGGCGGCATCGAAGCCCTATCCATGGCGGCATACAAGGAGCGGAGAGATTAGGGAGGTGGAAGAAGAAGGATGGAAAAGGAGAATGGCGACGAGGGCTGGCCTTGCCGCGGTGGTCTCCATGGCGAGCGGCGGCATACAACGCGAACGAGCAGAGGCTCGCGGGACCTCCGGCGCTCGTGCAGGCAAGATGGAGCGCGGCGTGGAGCGAGGGCGTTGGGGACGAAGCTTGAATGGGCGGCGGCCATGGCATTCCTGATGGGGTTCCGGCAAGGCTGTGCTGGTCGTCTGCGCTGCAAGAAGATGAAGGAGCTGGGTCTGACTCGAGAGCTCGGGTTCCTCCCGATCTAGACCTCAAGCGAGGCTGCGGGGTTGCGGCATGGAGCGAGAGGTGGCTGGCTCAGGTCGGCTGCGAGGGGATTTTTGGATCGGGGAGAACTCAAGGAAGATGACAATTGGGTGGAGATGGATCCTAATGTGGGAGATGAGTGCGGCGGTGGCAGGGACAAATCCCTAGAATTTAGGGTTGGTTTGTTTAAATAGGTAGGGGATTAGGGTAGGGATTAACTCGGTCCATCCAATTGTAATAGGGCGGTCGAGAAAAATAGGTTAGGTAGCCCAAATAAGAAAACGAAGATGTTTTAGGGATGTTAGGGGATGATCCGGACCCAACGGTGACGATTGTCCGGGTTGGGTTCGGGACAACTTTCGGACGCGCGTGAGGGGCTTGACAAAAGGCCACGAAGACAAGGAGAGGTTGACGAGCTCATAGAAGAGAGTTTACGCGGTCAGACAATAGGGACTCGAAAACCCCGATTGGTCTCCAAACGGTCAACGAAGGCAAGGGGGGACGCGGCAACTACGAACGGATGTAAGCTTTATGAAAACACGATGGCAACGGAGTGCCGATGCAATGTGAATGATGTGAGGATGAATGCAACAAATAAATAAAACACACAGCAACAACGAAATAACTGGAAGGCTTCTGGAGCGTTGGTCTTGGGGCGTCAAACTATGACTCCAGAAGAACACATAAAAGAGTCTTTCGGGAATACTTCAAAATCGTGAAAATAAGGAGGTATGTGATACAGTAAGTAAACTGACTCCGAAAAATCCGCAAAAATATTTTTTATCAGTTTTGGAATATTTATAAAAATAGGAAAATAAGAAACTTCCAGGAAGCTTACCCTGGTGGGCACAAGACACCAGGGCACAACAGGCTTGCCTGGCACGCCCAGGTGGGTTGTGCCCACCTGGGACACCTTCTAGACCCCGTTTTTCTTTTGTTTTCTTGTCTCCCAAGATAAAAAATCTATATATACTTCCCGAACCTGTTAACCACCGTATCATGGATAAATCCTCTGTTCTCTTTCTTGTTGTTTTCTGTCAGATCCCATCTACCATGGCCACATCAAGCTCCTCCAAGGACAAGTTATTCAAGAACGTCATCAACCCATATCTGCCGGAGGTGGTGCAGCACCCTCATGTCATCCAGATGCATGAGGGGGTGCTTCAACTTCGTGATGTGCCATGTCCCAAGGGGACGGGAACCATGGAGGCCAGACTTGAAGCTATGGCACAAGATGTCTTCCGGTGCAAGGGGATGGTGGAGCGTGGACTCAATGCCAATCACCTCATGATCACGGACCTCTCTCGTGATCTCAAGGTGGATGGCAAGCCCATGAAGGACATTCTCTTCACCCTCAATGAGCAAATCAACTTCCTCCAAAGCCAGATCTATGATCTCCAAAACCAATTCTTTGAATATGAGGTGAGGTTTAAAGGTATGAGTTTGGCTACTAGTTGCAGGACCCATGAGACTCACTCCTCTTGTTATGATGGTGGACCACTGCCATGGAAATCCAAGGACAAGATCTCTTCACCACCACCTTCTTCTTCATCACCAAAGGAGAATTGAGTATTGGGTATGGGCACTCCCCTTGGCTTTCGCCAAGCTTGAGGGAGGTGCCCCAGTATCGTATCATCCCACTATCTTTTTGCCTTTACTCATTTTAGTTTGATCTATTGCTTTAGATGTATAAAAGTTTAGTTCGATCCTTTCCTTTTGAGAGTTTGCTTAGTGATCTATCCTTGTAATCAAGTGCTAGATATGTAATAAAGTTTAGTTTGAGGTTTTGCTTTCTTTACTTTCATGTTGCAAATAAAGGAGAAGAAATAAGGAAGAACAAGATAAAGGAAATAAATAAAAGAAAGGAAATAAATCAAAAATATCATATACTAATCTTATGGTAGGTGATGACACCACATAAGGAAAAGTATAAGTAGAAATTTTTATTAGAGGTTGACAAAGATAGCATTAGTCAATGATGCAACTTATGAAAGAATAAATAAGGGAAGAGAAGATTCACATATAAATATACTATCCGATGAATCTTTTGTGATTGTGAGCCCTCATCGAAATATTATATGCCAAAATTGTTGACGTTGGACAAGGAAGACAACTTAATGGTTTGTTTTTGTTTATATTCACATAGAAGTCATATTTTCATGGATCCTTTAACATGTGGTGCTTGCCCCTATCTTTGCTAACCAAAAATTCCGCACTAAGTAGAAATACTATTTGTGCATCCAAAAACACTTAAACCCAAATCTTATTTTCAAGTGTCCACCATACATTCCTAGGGATTGAGCAAGATCCCTCAAGTAAGTTGTCATCGACGCAAAAAGGAAATAAAAATTGCTTCTAAAAGTGTGAGATCATTTAGTGTAAGAGAAAATTGTGGGTTGCACGAACTTGTGATGGTGAAGAATAAAAGTGACATACTACATAATAAAGGTCACTATCACAAGGGGCAATGCAACATGATGTTCTTTTGCGCTAAGGGGTTGAGCATACAAACAAATAAGCACAGGGCAACCTCTACTTCCCTCTGCGAAGGGCCTATCTTTTACTTTTATGTATTTACTTTTACGCAAAGAGTCAAAGTTTTCCTTCTATTCCTTTTTATTTTTCTCCTTTGGCAAGCATCATGTGGTGAAGAAAGATCTAGGCACATATGTCCAGTTGAGTATAGATAGCATGAGTTATTATCGTTAACATCACTATTGAGGTGAATACGTTGGGAGGCGAAACTATAAGCCCCTATCTTTCTATGTGTCCGGTTGAAATGTTTTGCTCATGTGTACGCGGTGAGTTTTATTAATCATAGAAGACTATATGATGGTTGAGTATGTGGACTTGTCTAAAGGCTACGATACGTGACCCTTCCTGAAAAGATGATGAATTGTAATTGCAAAGTTGACTGAGAACATAGTTTGTTGGTTTTTAATAAAGTTTTGCTTTATACTTCAATAGTGTGATGAATTATCACTTATTCATGAGAAGTCTATGATAAAAGTTCTTTGATAAAAGTTTTATGTTTAAGTTTGTTGATGTTATAATAATGAACATGATGCTTCTATGTTCGTATTTTCTTTTTATCGACACCTCTCTCTCTAAGCATGTGGACATGTTTTTTGATTTTGGTTTTTCGCTTGAGGACAAGCGGGGTCTAAGCTTGGGGGAGTTGATACGTCCATTTTGCATCATGTTTCCTTAATTTTATTTATGGCATTTTTATGCATAATAATGCTTTTTGGAGTAATTGTAATGCCTTTTCTCTCATAATTTACAAGGTACACACAAAGAGGGAGAATTCCGGCAGTTGAAAATCTGGAGCTAGAAAAGCTACGTCAGGCCACCTATTCTGCACAACTCCAAACAAGCTGAAACTTCATAGAGATTTTTTATCAAATATATGATGAATATTGGAGCAAATAACTACCAAAGGGGGGCCCACCAGGTGGGCACAACCCACCTGGGCGCGCCAAGGATCCTAGGCGCGCCCTGGTGGGTTGTGCTCACCCAGGCCCATCTCTGGTGCCCATCTTCTGGTATATAAGTCATTTTGACCAAGAAAAAATAAGGACATGACTTTTGGGACGGAGCGCCGCCATCTCGAGGCGGAACTTGGGCAGGACCACTTTTGCCCTCCCGCGGAGCAATTCTGCTAGGGGGAACTTCCCTCCTAGAGGGGGAAATCATCGTCATCATCATCACCAACAACTCTCGCATCTTGGGGAGGGCAATCTCCATCAACATCTTCAACAGCACCATCTCATCTCGAACCCTAGTTCATCTCTTGTGTTCAATCTTGTTACCTGAACTATAGATTGGTGCTTCTGGGTCACTAGTAGTGTTGATTACATCTTGTAGTTGATTACTATATGGTTTATTTGGTGGAAGATTATATGTTCAAATCCATTATGCTATTTAATACCCATCTTATCTTGAGCATGATTATCATCTATGAGTAGTTAATTTTGTTCTTGAGGTCACGGGATAAATCATGTTGCAAGTAATCATGTGAACTTGATATGTGTTCGATATTTTGATAGTATGTATGTTGTGATTCCCTTAGTGGTGTCACGTGAACATCGACTACATGACACTTCACCCTATTTGGGCCTAAGGGAATACATTGTGGAGTAGCAATTAGATGATGGGTTGCGAGAGTGACAGAAGCTTGAATCCCAATTTATGCGCTATTCAGCAAGGGACCGATTGGATCCAAAATTTTAATGTTATGGTTAGAATTTATTCTTAATACTTTTCTCGTAGTTGTGGATGCTTGCAGGAGGGTTAATCATAAGTAGTAGGTTTGTTCAAGCAAGAACAACACCTAAGCACCGGTCCACCCACATATCAAATTATCAATGTAGTGAACACAAATCAAACCAACATGGTGAAAGTGACTAGATGAAATTCCCGTGTACCCTCAAGAACACTTTGCTTATCATAAGAGATCATTTTGGCCTGTCCTTTGCCTCAAAAGGATTGGGCTACCTTGCTGCACTTTTTGTCACTACTATCGTTACTTGCTTCTCACAAATTACCTTGCTATCAAACTAATCTACTACTTATAATTTCGGCACTTCCAGACATTACCTTGCTGAAAACCACTTGTCATTTCCTTCTGCTCCTTGTTGGGTTCGACACTCTTACTTATCGAAAAGAGCTACAATTGATCCCCTATACTTGTTGGTCATCACATATTTAAAAGTTTGTTTGTATATCATAAGCAATAGGTATATTCAGAGATGAACTCATGAAATGTTTTTTGTTTATGGGCAAAGTTGGTGCAGCCGAGGTCGAGAACCTCAAGGGCGCCCTTGCCCAAGCCCAAAAAGAGATGAAGCGAACAAGGCAGCCACAGACAAAGCGGCTACAGAGCTGAAGACCGAACAGGCCGCCCGCCGACAACACGAGACATGAGTGGCCGATGTTGAGCAGGAGCTAAAGGATGCCATTCTCAAGTGCGAGAGTTTGGAGGAGAAGGCTTCGGCCCAATCGTCTGAATTGGCCAAAGCACTTCAAGATGCTAAGGAGGCACAGGTCGAGTCCCGAAGTGCTCGCGAGGAGATCCACCAGGCGAAGCATATAGCAGCTGGTAAGGCCTTTCTTTTGCAGAGTATTTTTAGTGGTTAGCGGTATGCATTACTCACACAGCTGTGGAGTTCTCCAAACGCATTTGCGGATCTACCGAGGAGTGCTGCTGATGCCACACATTTCTTCCGAGACCAAGAGGGGATCTTGACCGAGAAGCTGTTCTGGTCGCAGTTTCTTGCGTCGGAGCATCCGACGCCTTTGAACGACTAGATGAAGCAGCTGATGGAGCTGCATAGGATGGCCGGCCTGGCCATGAAGGATCTAATAGTCCAGTTGTGGCCAACCGAACCAATTCCTAACACCTACTTCGGTTTGGTGAGGCGACTCGTTGATGTGCTGCCTCGAGTTGAAGCTGTGAAGCGTTCAGCATACATAGAGGGTGCTTGGATGGCCTTCGCCCGTGTCAAGATGCATTGGGCAAAGATGAAGGTCACCGATGTGGCGACCGCAGGCCCGCCCAAAGGTAAGGACCACTGCAAGCCGGAGAGGTACTTTGAAGACGTCCTGGCAGGTGCCGGAATAGTAGAGGGCTAATGCTCAAAGGACGTTATATTTGAGTAGATGTATCCGGGTTCTAAAAAAATGTGTTTGTGAACCCAGGCTTGTAATATATTGAAGCCTTTGATCTTAAGTTATTTTCCTCCTGTGCCGCCGTTTAATTCTAAAAGTTTGCCAGTCGTCGGCCTCAGCCCCCATATAGATACTACGAGGGTGTTCGGCATGGCGCGTTACCACACTTTATCCAATGCCTTCGTCCGTGAAGGAGGTGTACGCGATGTGAACCAGGCAATCAGACTATGTAGCTTTATTACTTTCACTTAGGCATAGGAGTTTGACGGTGGGGCTAAATATTAGCCCCTTGTACGTGTGCGGCAATCCGAACTAGGGTGCCGTTCCCACGTGGCTGGATTGAGACCAACCCCTTGTATAACAAGGAGCAAATCACCAATGATCTGTTAATAAGTCACGGAATCGTCGCCAGTTCTCGCCTTATCATGACAGTCAGTTTTTGACTTTCTCTACTGAGGAATTTGACCGGACGAACCAGAAATACAATCGCAATAGTTCTCTCTTTACCACTTTTGCCAAACGGGCGGAACAAAAGTTGGTAATCACAGGAGCCGGGCAACCCAACTATAGACCAAAGAAAAGATTCAGAGCCGATGCATATAAAGCAATATTCAGGATGCCGAACAGTACCCTATAGGTGTTCGGACTTGAAAACATGCGTAGCCGCATATAGCCCCCGGTGTTGAAGACCAGACTAAAGCATGAGTGGCAATCTGAAGTAAGGAGGGAATGCAGATCATAAAAGAAATCGGTACCGAACAAGAGTGGTGATCAATTGTTTCCTTTATATCTTGTATAATACGTCAAGACGTTCTATTACAGATAATTCCATGAATGTCAAGGATATTTTACATGCCGAGAGTTTACATAAGGGAAAGCTTTACACAGGGCTATGTGAAAAAGGTAGTGGCTTTTAAAGATCCTGACAATGCCCTGCTGCACGTCTGCGTCGTTTCTCCTTGGTGAGAAATTGTTCAAGAGGAGAAGGTAATGGTCGTCTAGAAGAAGTCAGAGTTTGGAGGAGAACCCCTATGCAACCGCATAGTAGGTGGGTTTTAATGAACCTGTGGTGAGAAAAAAAGAGCAAAAGAAGGTTATGGTCCGAATAGGGTCAAGCCGTACTACAGACCTTTTTCGCAGTATGCCTCCAGCGCTGCCCAAGGTATTTTAAGTTTGTAGTTATGCATGCGCGGTACGCATGCCGCAACCATATGGGGCGATCGACGGAGGCTGAACTGCTATTCAAGCTCTGGATCTGCCAAGCTGTCATGCTATAGAGTGGATCAGACTCGCTTGGCAGTGTTAGTGGTCTTAATGACCGATGAGTTGTTCGGCTTGATGAGGCCGTTCTATACCTCGGCTGCAAGGGTCGCGGTGTGTTCCTCAGTATGAAGGGAGAGCTCCATATTTCCATTGATTGTGATGACGTCGCGTGGTCCCAGGCATTTTGAGCTTTAAATAAGCATAATGTGGGACCGCGTTGAAGCGGGCGAAAGTAGTTCGTCCGAGTAGCGCGTGATAACCACTTCGGAAAGGGGCGATATCAAAGATCAAGTCTTCGCTTCGGAAGTTGTCAGGAGAATCGAAGACTACTTCCAATGTGAAGGAGCCCGTACAACGGGCCTCCATGTCGGGATTACTCCTTTAAAGGTAGTATTGCTAGGCTTAATTCTTGATGGGTTAATACCCATCTTACGGATAGTGTCTTGATAGATCAGGTTCATACTGTTGTCGCCGTCCATAAGGACTCTAGTGAGATGGTATCCATCAATAATGGGATCGAGTACTAGGGTTACCGAACCTCCACGACGGATAGTAGTTGGGTGGTCCTTGCGATCAATGGTGATCGTACAAGCCGACCATGGGTTGAATTTTGGGGCGACAGGCTCTACGACGTAGACGTCCCTTAGTGCGCGTTTGTGCTCCCTCTTTGGGATATGTGTGACATATATCATATTCATTGTTTTCACCTCGGGGGAAACTTCTTCTGCCCCTGTGTTCGGAGGGCGAGGCTCGTCATTGTCCTCGCTTTGAGGCCCTTTCCCCTTCTGTTCGGTATTTAATTTACTGGCCTGTTTAAAAACCCAGCAGTTTCTGTTGGAGTGGTTGGCAGGCTTGTTAGGGGTGCCATGAATCTGGCAAGCTCTATCTAGTATTTTGTCCAGGTCGGATGGTCCGTCCCTATTTCCTTTGAATGGCTTCTTCCGCTGACCGGGTTTGGAGACGCTGAATCCGGCATTTACCGCCGTATCCTTAGTTTCTCCATTATTGTTCCGATGCTTGTTTTTGTTATGTTGTTGCCTTCCATTGCCATCCCTGGCTTCAGAGGTGCCGGTGTCGCTGGTATTGTTGCTTCTATGAGCCAACCAGCTATCTTCTCCTGCGTAGAAGCGGGTCATAAGTGCAGTAAGATCTGCCATAGTTTATGGCTTTTCCTGACCAAGGTGTCGGGCGAGCCATTCGTCACGGACGCTGTGCTTAAAGGCCGCTAAGGCTTCGGCGTTCGGACAGTCAACAATTTGGTTCCTTTTAATTAAGAACTGAGTCTAGAGTTTGCGGGCTGACTTTCCGGCTGCTAGACTATGTGAGTGAGGTTGTCAGTGTCCGATGGCCGGACATATGTGCCTTGAAATTTATCTCGAAAAGCATCCTTCAATTCCTCCCAACTACCAATGGAGTTCTCTAGGAGGCTATTTAGCCAGTGCCATGCTGGTCCTTCTAGCTTTAGGGGAAGGTATTTAATGGTGTGGAGATCATCGCCGCGAGCCATACGAATGTGGAGAAGAAAATCTTCAATCCATACGACGGGATCTGTAGTTCCATCGTATGCCTCGATGTTTACGGGTTTAAACCCTTCTGGAAATTGGTGTTGCATTACGTCATCGGTAAAGCACATGGGGTGTGCGGGGCCTCTATATCGGGCCATATCACGACGGAGTTCGGATGATGTCCGCACTTGGTTCTCGGCCCGAACTTGGTTATGATTGTCGTGCCAGGCTTGGTGGCCGTCGACTCATGTTGGAGCACGTCCCCTTGATCCGTAGATTGATCTAGTATGGCCGGCTCTATTGTCCAGGTCCTGACATAAGTCATATGTGTAACCCTGAGCCGATGCCTCCTTGCCTCTACGACGGGGTGGCGTGGGCTGGTATTCGGCATAATTAGCCGTTTTGTCCCGTCCACGCGGTGGTCGGTCTGGTTCATCAGCGTGATGGTATCTTGACGGATTTGTCTCAAGGGCCGCGTCGTTGAATTTTGGTAGTAGCCTGCGTTTTGGGTAGCTCTTTGTTGGGCGCTCAAGGCCGTATTCTCCGGCAGCCAGGACCTTGGTCCATCTATCATTGAGTGTATCCTGTTCAGCTTGAAACTGTTGCTATTTCTTTTTCAGGCTCCTTGAAGTGGCGATGAGCTGTCGCATGAAGCGTTCTTGTTCGAGGGGTTCCTCTGGTACGATGAAATCTTCATTACCGAGGCTAACGTCCTCCTCGGAGGTCGGTAGATAGTTACTATCCTCCAAATCCTCATGCTTGACGAGTTTATCTGGGTTGACTTGTCCATCCTCCCACTCATCCTACTCGATAGCAGGCTCGACGGGGTGGTCGGAGTCTTCGGCATTCTCTGGAGTGTTATTGTCTCCGGTGCCGGTATTGCTTTCCTTTTCTCGACGCGATCATGAGCGGCACCACTGGCGTCGGCGCTTTGGCGGTGCCTCGACGGGCTTGTCCTCAATCGGATCTTGAGCGCTATTGTCATTATTCTTCTCAGGCGTATCTACCATGTACATGTCATAAGTAGAAGTGGTCATCCATCGCCTAGTGATAGGCGGGTTTTGGCCTGGTTTGGTTCAGGCATTGTCGTCCATACCGTTGATGTCTTCGGAGGTGTAGTCTAGCATGTTGGTTAGGTCCTCGACAGTGGTTATTAAGTGGGTGGTGGGTGGGACGCAAAATTCCCTCCTCTCAGCCCCTAGTTCAGGTTGGGCGTAGTTTGGAAGTGACTCTTCCGTGATGGTGAGAGATCGCGTTAAGTCCAGAGCCTCATTTAGGAGCAAAAGCTGAACGGGTGTCTGAGGACCTGCGGAGCTGGGCCTGGTAACCACCACTTGACCGTGCTCAGTGGACGCGGACCTCGAGAGTTCGGAGTTGGCATCCAGAGATGAGTCTAGCTTCCCAATGACAGGGAGAGTCCTGTTTGACTCTAGGTCTATCGACAACATGGTCGTCTCTGGGTCTCCGGTAGGGAACTCCGTGATAGGAGAAACTCCAGCGGGGCTTATCCTCCCATCTTCGGACAGAGTGATCCTTGAATAGAGTCTGATGGTGGATCTGACGGGTTTCCTTCATGCATATGAGGAGCGGTGGACGAGGCCGAAAACCCTTCAAAGATCAAATCTCCTTTGATATCAGCAATGTAATTCAAGCTTCCAAACCTGATTTGATGAAGAGGGGCTTAGCTATTGATTTGCTCAAGGTGACCACTTGAATTGGCACGCAGAGCGAAGTCGCCAAACACAAAAAGTTGACCAGGGAGAAAGGTCTCCCTGGAGACAGCATCATTGCTGATGACAAGCTGAGCTATCGATCCTTCTATTGACGACATAGCGGAACTCTCAATGTCAGCACCAACATCGGTGTCAATACCGGCCGATCTCGGGTAAGGGGTCCTGAACTATGCATCTGAGGATCAAGGATAACAAGGGAAAAGTGGGACACAATGTTTACCCAGGTTCGGGCCCTCTTAATGGAGGTACATCCCTATGTCCTGCTTGATTGTATTTGATGAGTATACGGGTTACAAGAGTTGATATAAATCGAGATCATAATGGCTAAACCCTAGCTGTGTAGCCTATGAGAATTCTGTTAGCCTCCATGGACTAAACCCTCTAGTTTATATACACACCGGAGGGGCCTAGGGTTGTACAGAGTCAGTTTGTGGGAGAAGGAAATAATATATCCGGACACCAATCTTGCCACCCACACATAGGGGAGTCCTATCTGGACACGGGGGAAAGTCTTCTACTTGTATCTTCATGGCCCATCAGTCCGGCCCATATCGAATAACTCAGACACCCGAGGACCCCTTAATCCAGGACTCCCTCACTGGGTTCGGCCTTGCATTGGGGACTGAACCTGCTGATAGCAAGGCATCTGACCGGCCTAGGGTGCATGGCGAGGATGTGGGACAATACGTCCAGGCATTGCTGCTCCCCGCTGCAGAACTCATCATCGACGATGATGTCCAGGGGGTGGAGTGCCAGATGGGGCGCCACCACCGCAAGAGGACAGTGGTCCACACGCCAGATTTGATGGGGAGGTGGGATATGATGGTTACCAACATCTCGTCGAGGAGGCTGTTGATGACGTCCATGTTCGCTGGAGGCTCTTGCGGTTCTGGCTCGACCTGCCCCCGCTTGTTGGCCGTCTTGTCCTCCATCTCATAGCAGGCGGTGATCGTCAGCGGCGTTACTTGTAGATGAGAACAGAGGAATGTCCTACGCACCTTCCCGAGGCGGCCGAAACAAAAGTCCAAAACCAGCAATAAATTGTGGCGCTCGCGGTTCGCTTCCCAGTATGGTGAGCATGGGCGGTGGACTGCTCGCAGTCGTCCCGTCGTATCAAACAGCTACATGCAGTAGTAAATGGTTAGTTGAACGCCCACGGTTGGACTAATACGGCAGTTTGCAATAATAACATGGTGGCTATTTGTTAAAAATGCCTAGGAAAATCAATGTATAAAAAGGCGAAATGATCCTTGAATAATTTCATATTTTTAGCACAGTTGCATGGTGCCTCTATAAAATAAATCAAGGTGGGAACAGCCAGCATATGTCGTTTCACGCATAGATCAGGTGACCAAGTTCCCTCTCGCAACCATGAGGATTCTTGATAGAAGCTCCGATTTGTATGACTGAAAATATGGGTCAAAGCCGAGTTGAAATGGGCAGCAATATCTAACTACAACTATTAAAATGTACAAAAGAACGATGATTAATTGTTCATCAGGTTTACACAAAATCCAGATTGAACAGGACAATAACATCTAACTCTAGCAAAGTTTTTGGCAGTAAAAACTAAATGGAGGTCCGATCCATAAAATCAAGATCCTCGGCCAGAAAATCTACTGGTACCCGAAGACAAGTTGTTGTAAATAGAAGCTGAGCACGTTCAGAAGCCCTTTTGTCTACCTGAAACTTCTTTTTATGTTGTTCAACATGTCCATCCGTGGGAAAGTTTTTGTTAAAAATCTTAATCCTCATGGACAATAGTATCCTCGAATTCAATAGGAAGAATGTGACAAAGCTAGTGTTTGGATGGTTGGATGCATATCCTTCCAGCATTATTGTCCTCAAACGAATATCATGAGAACTGAGAAAATCCCGGTGCTTCTTATGCCACCGATTGGTTATACATTTTGTCCATGTGCTTCTGCCTAAATAGACATGAAGACTGAAACCAGTTAATGTCTAAAAAAATAGTATGTCACAAGAGCGACAACTGAATGGTTAATTCTAGTAAATTATGTATGGGCTTTCAATGTGCTTGAAATCATCACCTATATATACAAATTCTCCAAACATGGAAAGCATCGCAGCAAGCCGATAATCGTGTTCAGATCAAAACACCACATACTGATATGTAACGTGTTGACAGAATCCAACACCATTGATAGGGTATCCATGGACAAACTCTTCATTGAGCATAGAACATAATATTAGTACCCAAAGTGTACTCCAAGATGATATAAAACTTATGCGCACAAATGAAAAATGGAGCTTATTATTACAAAAGTGTTGATGATATAAAACTTATGCGCACAAATGAAAAATGCAGCTTATGATTACAAACTGTTGATGATATAAAACTTATGGACACAAATGAAAAATGAAACTTATGATTACAAAAGTGATGATGATAATATACAGTACCTGAATAAGTGTGGAGCCAACCACCATCTTGTAACCTTCAAGCGAATAATGAATTACACCTACATCTCAACTTTAGGTGCAGAGACCACAGTTATTTGCGAAGGTGCATAATGATAATCAAGGATCAGCCTTTGGAGTGAAGGGGCGTCTTTGATGATGAGCTCCTCTCCTTTAAAGCAAATTCCAATGCTTACAAGGTGAGGCAACTTTATTTGGAGACAACGGATACAAATTCTTTTCCAAAAACAAGTAGCAAGCGCTCTAGGGCAGGGCAACATGAGTGGATGATGTTGTGCAGTGAGGCCTCTGACAGATTGACCACTACAAGCACGCGTTTTTTTAGCAGTGGGAGTTGAAGCATTTGTACCGGATTGTCTGCTAGATGGCACCGGGCCAAGGTGGCCGTGTGGAGAGAGGAGGAAAACCATGAGATGGACATCGGTTGTGAGGGCATAGAAACAACGCTTGGTGGGAAGCAATTTGCATAGTAATGGTAGAACTCAAGATGCTGGAGTTTTCTGAATTGACAGGATGTCAGCCAGGCATCCACCATGATGGGTATGTGCAGCAGGAAGCATGCCGAGATGCATAGGTGTTGAACGAAGCCCTAGTGGGAGGAGATGATGGCTCCATGGAGTTCAAAATCATGAACTACAGATAGCCAACAACAGTCAAGATTAAGAGGCGCGTCGCGCCACAGAGTGCGCCACGGAGATGCGAGGACTTGTGTGCGACAGCCATCCTTGGTGGGGAGAAGGAAGATGATCTCCCCAAGGATGGCATCCAGGAGATCGCTAATACTGTCCGCCCGATATTCTACGGGTTCCTCGGATCCAGGGCGTGGCCACTTCTTCTGCCCGCACTGCCGGGTGCAGGATCTACAGCCGGCGGCGCCGTTGGCCGGAGCCTCATCTGTGTACATACCAATCTAGAAAAAGGCAGAAACATACATATAGGTCATTCAAAATCAATTCTCAAGATCTGGAAGAAAAAAGGCACAAACATATATGTAGGACATTCAAAATCAATTCTCAAGATCTGGCTACAAATTATTGGTACACACGCTAACCCTAGTTGGATTATTAGCAAAAAATTCATTTGTACAGAACAAACAATTAATCACTAACCATAGATACCATTCAAACAATCAATACACTACATGGATCTTACAAATCTTACTCTGATTTCATGGACTAGGTGAACATAACCAACAATTTCTATTCCCAACAAAAGAGGGCTGGACTAAATGGTTTTCCATTGAAGTGGGAGTCGTTGCCAGAGTACACTAGAAATAAAGACACGTCTGTGACATTTTGGGCTGAACAAAAAAATTATGTCATACTTATGACACTTCTGTGACGATAATTGTGACAAAACCCAGTATCATCATAGATGTGGTGGGTTCCTACATCTATGACAGAAAATCATGACAGAAAATGGGCTTTTCGACCTAGGCGAGCCGGAGACGCAGCTGCATGACATTCCTTGGGCCGTCCATGATGGAAAAAACTGTGGTAGAAGCGAGGACGATGAAAATATTGGGGAGTTCCCAGTTACGGTGGGTGGTCGGGGGCCGAGCAATGCACGTTTCTCTTGTACGTACGCGCGTGTGTGCGAGGCGTTGCGCTCTAACTGAACCCGAGTGAGGTGTTGGGCTCTAACTGAACCCAAGCGATTGCACTGCAGGCTACGCGTTACTGAACCCGAGCGATCGATCGATCCATTGCTGTTAACTGAACCCAAGTGATTCCTTCTCTACTACAACTAACTGAAGCTGATCGATTCTGCCTCTGGATGAACAGTGAGTGTTGTTGGGGGTGGGGGTTTGCTACCTCTTGAGCATTGCGTTGGTTTTCCCTTGAAGAGGAAAGGGTGATGCAGCAAAGTAGCGTACGTATTCCCCTCAGTTTTTGAGACCAAGGTATCAATCCAGTAGGAGGCTACGCGCGAGTCCCTCGCACCTGCACAAAACAAATAAATCCTCGCGACCAACGCGATAAGGGGTTGTCAATCCCTACACTGTCACTTACGAGAGTGAGATCTGATAGATATGATAAGATAATATTTTTGGTATTTTTATGATAAAGATGCAAAGTAAAATAATAGGCAATGAAAATAACTAAGTGTTGGAATATTAATATGATGAATATAGACCCGGGGGCCATAGGTTTCACTAGTGGCTTCTCCCAAGAGCATAAGTCTTTTACGGTGGGTGAACAAATTACTGTTGAGCAATAGACAGAATTGAGCATAGTTATGAGAATATCTAGGTATGATCATGTATATAGGCATCACGTCCAAGACAAGTAGACCAACTCCTGCCTGCATCTACTACTATTACTCCACACATTGACCGCTATCCAGCATGCATCTAGAGTATTAAGTTCATAAGAACAGAGTAACGCCTTAAGCAAGATGACATGATGTAGAGGGATAAATTCATGCAATATGATAAAAAACCCATATTGATATCCTCAATGGAAACAATACAATACGTGCCTTGCTGCCCCTACTGTCACTGGGAAAGGACACCGCAAGATTGAACCCAAAGCTAAGCACTTCTCCCATTGCAAGAAAGATCAATCTAGTAGGCCAAACCAAACTGATAATTCGAAGAGACTTGCAAATATAACCAATCATACATAAAAGAATTAAGAGAATATTCAAATATTGTTCATAGATAAACTTGATCATAAACTCACAATTCATCGGTCTCAACAAACACACCGCAAAAGAAGATTACATCGAATAGATCTCCACAAGAGAGGGGGGGAACTTTGTATTGAGATCCAAAAAGAGAGAGGAAGCCATCTAGCTAATAACTATGGACCCATAGGTCTGAGGTAAACTACTCACACTTCATCGGAAGGGCTATGGTGTTGATGTAGAAGCCCTCCGTGATCGATGCCCCCTTAGGCGGAGCTCCGGAACATGCCCCAAGATGGTATGTCGTGGATACAGAAAGTTACGATAGTGGAATGATGGTTTTGGCTCTGTCTCTGATCGTTTGGGGGTACGTAGGTATATATAGGAGGAAGAAGTACATTAGTGGAGCAACAGGGGGCCCACGAGGGTGGAGGGCGCGCCTGGGGGGGGGGGGGGAGGCGCGCCCCCTACCTCGTGGCCTCCCTGTTGGTTGCTTGGCATAGGGTCCAAGTCTCCTGGATCTTGTTTGTTCCAAAAATCACGTTCTCGAAGGTTTCATTCCATTTGGACTCCGTTTGATATTCCTTTTCTTTGAAACCCTAAAATAGGCAAAAAAAACAACAATTCTAGGATGGGCCTCCGGTTAATAGGTTAGTCCCAAAATAATATAAAAGTGTATAATAAAGCCCAATAATGTCCAAAACAGTAGATAATATAGCATGGAGCAATCAAAAATTATAGATACGTTGGAGACGTATCAAGCATCCCCAAGCTTAATTCCTGTTCGTCCTCGAGTAGGTAAATGATAAAAACAGAATTTTTGATGTGGAATGCTACTAGGCATATTTTCAATGTAATTCTTCTTAATTGTGGCATGAATATTCAGATCCGAAAGATTCAAGATAAAAGTTTAATATTGACATAGGAATAATAATACTTCAAGCATACTAACTAAGCAACTATGTCTTCTCAAAATAACCTGGCCAAAGAAAGTTCATCCCTACAAAATCATATAGTTTAGTCATGCTCCATTTTCGTCACACAAGAATGCTCTCATCATGCACAACCCCGGTGACAAGCCAAGCAATTGTTTCATACTTTAGTAATCTCAAACTTTATAAACCTTCACGCAATACATGAGCGTGAGCCATGGATATAGCACTATGGGTGGAATAGAGTATAATGATGGGGGTTATGTGGAGAAGACAAAAAGGAGAAAGTCAAACATCAACAAGGCTAATCAATGAGCTATGGAGATGCCCATTGATTGATGTTAATGCAAGGAGTAGGGATTGCCATGCAACGGATGCACTAGAGCTATAAATGTATGAAAGCTCAACAAAAGAAACTAGTGGGTGTGCATCCAACTTGCTTGCTCATGAAGACCTAGGGCACTTGAGGAGGCCCATTGTTGGAATATACAAGCCAAGTTCTATAACGAAAAATTCCCACTAGTATATGAAAGTGACAAAACAAGAGACTCTCTATCATGAAGATCATGATGCTACTTTGAAGCACAAGTGTGGAAAAAAATATAGTAGCATTGGCCCTTTTCATTTCTGCCTTTTTTGGGCCTTCCTTTTTTATTTGGCCTTTCTCTTTTTTTGTGGCAATGCTCTATTAAATGATGATGATCACACTTCTATTTATTTACAACTCGATACTAGAACAAGGTACGACTCTATATGAAATGCCTCCGACAATGTACCGGTATATGCAATGAATCAAGTGTGACATGTATGAAAAATTATGAATGGTGGCTTTGCCATAAATACGATGTTAACTACATGATCATGCAAAGCAATATGACAATGATGAACATGTCATGATAAATGGGATGGTGGAAAGTTGCATGGCAATATATCTCGGAATGGCTATGGAAATGCCATAATAGGTAGTTATGGTGGTTGTTTTGAGGAAGATATAAGGAGGTTTATGTGTGAAAGAGTGTATCATATCACGGGGTTTGGATGCACAGGTGAAGTTTGCACCAACTCTCAATGTGAGAAAGGGCAATGCACGGTACCGAAGAGGCTAGCAATGATGGAAAGGTGAGAGTGCGTATAATCCATGGACTCAACATTAGTCATAAAGAACTCACATACTTATTGCAAAAATCTACAAGTCATCAAAAACCTCGGCACTACGCGCATGCTCCTAGGGGGATATATTGGTAGGAAAATACCATCGCTCGTCCCCGACCGCCGCTCATAAGGAGGACAATCAAATAACACCTCATGTTTCAAATTTGTTACATAACGTTTACCATACATGCATGCTAGGGGACTTGCAAACTTCAACACAAGTATTTCTAAATTTCGCAACTACTCAACTAGCACAACTTTAATATCACTACCTCCATATCTCAAAACAATCATCAAGCATCAAACTTCTATTAGTATTCAAAACACTCATAAGAAAGTTTTTACTAATCTTGAATACCTAGAATATTAGGATTATTTAAGAAAATTACCATGATATTTAAGACTCTCAAAATAATCTAAGTGAAGCATGAGAGATCAATAGTTTCTATAAAACAAATCCACCACCGTGCTCTAAAACATATAAGTGAAGTAATAGAGCAAAACTATATAACACAAAAGATATAAGTGAAGCACCTAGAGTATTCTAATAATTTCCGAATCATGTGTGTTTCTCTCAAAAGGTGTGTACAGCAAAGATGATTGTGGTAAACTAAAAGCAAAGACTCAAATCATACAATACGCTCCAAGCAAAACACATATCATGTGGTGAATATAATTATAGCTCCAAGTAAAGTTACCGAGGAAGTAGACGAAAGAGGGGATGCCTTCCGGGGCATCCCCAAGCTTTGGCTTTTTGGTGTCCTTAGGTTATCTTGGGGGTTCCATGGGAATCCCCAAGATTGGGCTCTTGCCACTCCTTGTTCCATAATCCATCAAATCCTTACCCAAAACTTGAAAACTTCACAACACAAAACTTAAAGTAGAAAATCTCGTGAGCTCCGTTAGCAAAAGAAAACAAAAGACCACTTCAAGGTACTGTAATGAACTCATTATTTATTTATATTGGTGTTAAACCTACTGTATTCCAACTTCTCTATGGTTTATAAACTATTTTACTAGCCATAGAATCATCAAAATAAGCAAACAACACACGAAAAACAGAATCTGTCAAAAACAGAACAGTCTGTAGTAATCTGTAGCTAGCGCAAGATATGGAACCCCAAAAATTCTAAAATAAATTTCTGGACGTGAGAAATTTATCTATTAATCGTTTGCAAAAATAATTAACTAAATATCACTTCCAAATAAAAATGGCAGCAGTTCTCGTGAGCGCTAAAGTTTCTGTTTTTACAGCAATATTAACAAGACTTTCCCCAAGTCTTCCCAATGGTTCTACTTGGCACAATTAAACACAAAAAACACAACCAAAACAGAGGCTAGATAAATTATTTATTACTAAACAGGAGAAAAAATCAAGGAATAAAAATAAAACTGGGTTGCCTCCCAACAAGCGCTATCGTTTAACGCCCCTAGCTAGGCATAAAAAGCAAGGATAGATCTAGGTATTGCCATCTTTGGTAGGCAATCCATAAGTGGATCTCATAATAGATTCATAAGGTAATTAAATTTTATTTCTAGGAAAGTGTTCCATGTCTTTCCTTAATGGAAATTGGAATATAATATTTCCTTCCTTCATATCAATAATTGCACCAATCGTTTTAAGGAAAGGTCTACCAAGAATAATAGGACATGAATGATTGCAATATATGTCAAGAACGATAAAATCTACGGGCACATAATTCCTATTTCCAAGAATAAGAACATCATTAACTCTTCCCATAGGTTTCTTAATAGTGGAATCTGCAAGGTGCAAGTTTAGAGAGCAATCATTAAAATCACGGAAACCTAACAAATCACACAAAGTCTTTGGAATCGTGCAAACACTAGCACCCAAATCACACAAAGCATAGCATTCATGATCTTTAATTTTAATTTTAATAGTAGGTTCCCAATCATCATAAAGTATTCTAGGGATATAAACTTCCAACTCAAGTTTTTCTTCATAAGATTGCATCAAAGCATCAACGATATGTTTGGTAAAAGCTTTATTTTGGCTATAAGCATGAGGAGAATTTAGCACGGATTGCAACAAGGAAATACAATCTATCAAAGAGCAGATATTATAATTAAATTCCTTGAAATCCAAAATATTAGGTTCATTAACATCTAGAGTTTTGATCTCTTCAATCCTACTTTTATCAAAGTTAGCATCAATATCTAAAAACTCCGAATTTTTGGAACGCCTTCTAGGTAAAGGTGGATCATATTCAGTCCCATCATTATCAAGATTCATATTGCAAAACAAAGAATCAATAGAGGACACATCAATAACTTTTAGATCTTCATCTTTATTATCATGGAAACTAGAAGAACACGCTCCTATAAAGGAATCTTTCTTAGCATGCATCCTAGCGGTTCTTTCTTTGCACTCATCAATGGAAATTATCATGGCTTTGAGAGACTCATTGATATCATGCTTAGGTGGAATAGATATAAGTTCCAAAGAATAAACATCAAGAGAAATTATATCAACGTTCCTAGCCAACTCATCAATCTTAAGCAATTTTTCTTCAATCAAAGCATTGAAATTCTTTTGCGAAGTAATAAATTCTTTAATATTAGATTCAAAATCAGAGGGCATCTTATTATAATTTCCTTAAGAATTGTTGTAGGAATTACCATAATTATTAGAGGAATTACTAGGATAAGGCCTAGGATTAAAATTTCCTCTATACGTGTTGTTACCAAAATTGTTCCTACCAACAAAATTCACATCTATATATTCATTATTATTCTCAATCAAAGTAGACAAAGGCATATCATTAAGATCAGAAGAAACACTTCTATTAGCAAATAATTTCATAAGTTCATCCATCTTTCCACTCAAAACATTAATTTCTTTTATCGCATGCACTTTCTTATTAGTAGATCTTTCAGTGTGCCATTGAGAATAATTAACCATAATATTATCTACGAGTTTAGTAGCTTCTCCTAAAGTGATTTCCATAAAAGTGCCTCCTGCGGCCGAATCTAAAAGATTTCTAGAAGAAAAATTCAATCCGGCATAATTTTTTTGTATAATCATCCACAAATTCAAACCATGAGTAGGGGAATTACGTATCATTAATTTCATCCTCTCCCAAGCTTGTGCAACATGTTCATGATCAAGTTGCTTAAAATTCATAATATCGTTTCTAAGAGAGATGATCTTAGCGAGAGGAAAATACTTAGATATGAAAGCATCTTTGCACTTATTCCAAGAATCAATACTATTTTTAGGCAAAGAGAAAAAGGAAATAGCTTCAATTTAACAATACCATTGTCCACATCTTTCTTGTTTTGCATATCACACAAATCAACAAAGCTATTTAGATGGGTAGCGGCATCTTCACTAGGAAGGCCGAAAAACGGATCTTTCATAACAAGATTCAGCAAGGGAGCATTAATTTCACAAGATTCAGCATCGGTAAGAGGAGCAATCGGAGTGCTAATAAAATCATTGTTGTTGGTATTGGTAAAGTCACACAATTTATTGTTATGTTGAGCCATCGTGACAAGCAAGCAACCCAACACACAAGCAAACAAGAAACGGGCAAAAAGAGGCAAATAGTGAAAGAGAGGGAGGATAGAGAGAGAGGGAGAATAAAACGGCAAGGGTGAAGTGGGGGAGAGGAAAACGAGAGGCAATGTCAAATAATGTAATGCGGGAGATAAGGGTTTGTGATGGGTACTTGGTATGTTTGACTTTTGCGTAGACCTCCCCGGCAACGGCGCCAGAAATCCTTCTTGCTACATCTTGAGCACTGCGTTGGTTTTCGCTTGAAGAGGAAAGGGTGATGCAGCAAAGTGGCGTAAGTATTTCCCTCGGTTTTTAGAACCAAGGTATCAATCCAGTAGGAGGCTATGCGCGAGTCCCTCGCACCTGCACAAAACAAATAAATCCTCGCAACCAACGCGATAAGGGGTTGTCAATCCCTACACGGTCACTTACGAGAGTGAGATCTGATAAATATGATAAGATAATATTTTTGGTATTTTTATGATAAAGATGCAAAGTAAAATAAAAGGCAATGAAAATAACTAAGTGTTGGAAGATTAATATGATGAAGATAGACCCGGGGGCCATAGGTTTCACTAGTGGCTTCTCTCAAGAGCATAAGTATTTTATGGTGGGTGAACAAATTACTGTTGAGCAATTGACAGAATTGAGCATAGTTATGAGAATATCTAGGTATGATCATGTATATAGGCATCACGTCTGAGACAAGTAGACCGACTCCTGCCCACATCTACTACTATTACTCCACACATCGACCGCTATCCAGCATGCATCTAGAGTATTAAGTTCATAAGAACAGAGTAACGCCTTAAGCAAGATGACCTGATGTAGAGGGATAAATTCATGAAATATGATAAAAAAAACCATGTTGTTATCCTCGATGGCAACAATACAATACGTGCCTTGCTGCCCCTACTGTCACTGGGAAAGGACACCGCAAGATTGAACCCAAAGCTAAGCACTTCTCCCATTGCAAGAAAGGTCAACCCAGTAGGTCAAACCAAACTGATAATTTGAAGAGACTTGCAAAGATAACCAATCATACATAAAAGAATTAAGAGAAGTTTCAAATATTGTTCATAGATAAACTTGATCATAAACCCACAATTCATCGGTCTCAACAAACACACCGCAAAAGAAGATTACATCGCATAGATCTCCACAAGAGAGGGGGAGAACTTTGTAGTGAGATCCAAAAAGAGAGAAGAAGCCATGTAGCTAATAAATATGGACATGTAGGTCTGAGGTAAACTACTCACACTTCATCAGAAGGGCTATGGTGTTGATGTAGAAGCCCTCCGTGATCGATGCCCCCTCCGGCGGAGCTCCGGAACAGGCCCCAAGATGGTATCTCATGGATACAGAAAGTTACAGCGCTGGAATTAGGGTTTTGGCTCCGTCTCTGATCGTTTGGGGGTACGTAGGTATATATAGGAGGAAGAAGAACGTCGGTGGAGCAACAGGGGGCCCACGAGG